>NC_051177.1:141808761-141849741 GCF_013339695.2 Rhipicephalus sanguineus | reverse complement strand
GTCGCCACGTTTTGGGACATCGCGCACAGTCCGCAAAATTGGAAAGTCTGCAGAAATTTCAATTGCCGTCTGATGTATAGTTTTCTGCACAGTGTGGTACCGCGGCAAAGTCCACACAAACGAAGAGGTCCGAAAAGTTATTTGGAGACTTTCCGTTACCAGTGATGCTACCGAGGACTTCTGATTTGGAGCAATTTTTGGAGGCAGCAAAATTTCCGTTTTGGAGCACTTTGGAGCAGCAAAATTTTCATCTTGGAGCACTTTGGAGCAGATAATTTTGCATCTGGGAGCACTTTGGAGCAGCGAATTTTACATCCTGGAGTGCAATACAGAAGCATATTGCATTAACATTGAAGCACCTGAGTATTATTATGGGGCTCTTATGAAGGCTAGAAATATTTCGATTCATTGCAAATCTCATGGAAAAAATCATCTCAGGTGCATAGGCGTGCGCACAGGGGGGCAGGGGGGGGGGGCGGCCCCCCCTAATCAGCTAAGAGGGGGGGGGGCGCAAAATCTGCCCCGTACATTGACCCTTGCGACAGCAATTATATGGACGCTCTCGGCGGATTTTTGCCGTCGTCGTTGCCGTAATTTTCCGTATAAAGTCCAAATTAATAACATCACCACGCACATTCTAGCAGCGGGTAAAAGCTCGCGAGCGCTGGCGACGAACGCGGCTGAAGCGGAGATTAAACTAGCCGGTCGTCTGTCTCCGTCGCACGGACAGCGCATGAGATAACATCTTCCCGCGTGCGGGCCTGCCGTCGATTGCTCATCAAACAGAGAGGAAACGCCCCGCCCGTCTTTCGTAAGGAGCATGAAGGGACGCCAGGGGAGCGGAAGCGGGGGGGGGGGGGGGGGGGGGGCGCATCGTTCAAAGGGCGCAGTCGCTTGCGCGCGCGCCATCTCGAGGCATCAGGAGACTGCTTGTAAACTTGCTGTGCTCTCAACGCTTACTTCGCGTTTAGAGGACTCAGAGCAAGAAAACGCTTCGGTTCCTGGAGGGGCCATATTCCCTTAAACCAGCGTTTTGTTGAGTTACGCGAGATCGGATCCAAAAGAGTTAGCTGCTAGTCTTACTTCGTTTCTCAATACAATTTTTTGGTGTCGCATTCATTGCTTCGCTCTTAGGCGAAACTGAGTTTTTTTAACCGTTAGCTATTGACCCCCGAAAGCGAGGGGCGGACGTGTAACATGGCGTAGCCGCTTCACTGTGGGCCGTCAGCGACGGGCCCGCTACTGACAGCTGCGCATTTACGGCTGCTCCGACCAGGAGATACGATTTCATAATGAGATGACATTTTTAAAAAAGCAAGCAAAAAATTCTAATTGGAACCCTAGCACGTGATCTCGAAAGGGCAGGGCCTTTTAGGGAGTATTTACCGCAGAGTGATTACAAACTCGGACGTGCTGGCGGAAGGAATTACGAAACAGCTGTTCTGGATGAAGATCCATGGATAAAGTTATATCCGAGGAAAAGTGTCAACGCGTTTCCACCGTTCGCGTGCTCTTCCATAAACGCGAAGCAAGGAAAATTCGATATTGTCCCATATATCTACTGCGAGCGATCCCAGATTTCATTCCGCGATGTCCGGAAACAGAACTGACAGACATTTTAGCGGCACTCATGTAGTTATTACTGAACATTGCTTTCCTTACGTGCCGTGCGACGCTTGAAACGAGCTATCAGCAGCGTTTCTGGAACAGACGACGTCCGCCGATGAATCGCCGTCGCACTTTCTCGCTACCGATAGGCCTAGACGTCACGAGCCTCTGCGGAGAGTGCATTTTGCTGTCGAGCTGACTTGCAGAACAGAAGCTGCGTCGGCACCGTGCGTGGCATCGTGGCTTACTCTGAACGCATGCGCGAGCGCCATTTATTCAGCGGAATAATTCTTGGTCCATGATTGCGACTTTATTGGCAGCCCCAAGATCGAGCTGCACATGTTCTGACGCGCCGGCGGTGCGATTGCCGGTGATAGACGCCCCCAAACCCAAGACTTCGGCGCAGTTTGGCGCAAATTTCGTTGATATTATCAGGATGGCGCAGTAAATACAATTTGGCGCACTTTGGCGCAGTTGGCGCAGGAGTGGAATCACTGCGTTACGCTGCTTCCCCCCCACGTTCGTTATGTCGGCACCTCAGGTCTGCAGACACTACAACTGCCTGTTTGTCTTGTTTTGCACACGTGAAGCCTTTCAAAAATGTTTTGGTGATAGTGCTGTAACGCTTATAGTGTGGAAATTCCCGACTCGGGCGACTTACATTATAAGCGGTCTGTGCTGTATTTGAATTCACTTCACACCCAAAATTGTGCCATTCACACATCTCTAACTACTACTACTACTTCTATTACTACAATGACGGCAGAAGGTAGACTAAAATAGCTTCAATGTAAAAGGCCAGCATGCCTCTGCTGCTTCTTTAGCCCACACACCTAATAGTTAATGTTAAAAGTGAAAATTGTAAGTCCCTCAGACCTAGCATAACTAGTGACCAACACGTACAGTCTCGACGACTTCAGGCCATCTCTCACCTGACTGGCTTCGCACACGTGCTGCCGCATTCAGCTGTGATGCTGGCAGTGGCATGAGGCGCAAGAAGCTCTGCATCACCTCCAGCGTGGCAAATGCTCGTTGGCGCACATCAGGCCGGTATGGCTAAGGAAAGAGAGGGCAACAATAGAGTAGCAGTTCTGCCTGAACAGCATCGTGCACCGTGCACCATGACGCTAGCTCATGTCGTAAAACAAGCGACGTGCTCATGAGCATGTGTGCGCCAATCTACAGCCTGAAGTCACGTCGCCTTTATCATTATGCGCAGTACGACCTTTGTGCAACTTCCTTGCTGTGTGCCAGCACATGAAATTTCTGGATTCCAATTCACTACCTAGGCCAGAAAACCAGGCTTGTGCGAATATTCGAGCACTTCGAATATTCGAAGGAATATTACACTACAGTCGATCCCAGATATATCGAACTCTGATAAATTGAATTATTGGCTATATCGAACAGTTGAGAAATCCCCTTGAATTTCCCATGCAAAAGTATGGGGCTGGTGTGCATGTATATCGAACTCCCGTACAGCGAAACATCCGCTATATCGAATGCTGCCCCGCGCCTAAGCCCAGAAAGTGCATTTTTCCTAACATCTATTCATCATTTTTCAGCCGTGTTCTTATAAGTTCCAATCCCTCGTCGCGCGCAGGTGACGAAATTGCGTTGCTCTAATTCGCTGCGCAGCACGTGTCAGTTCACTGGTATATTTGACGCGCGGTTCGCAGGTTTTAACGCATGGTCTAGTGTTTTTCAAAGAGGCTGATTTCCGAGGGCACCAAAATGAGAATTCGAAGTGACTTGGCAGCCTTGTTGTAATGTTTGCATTCCCTTCCTTGTCCGCGCACGATGGCATGCGGGCCCGCGAAGCATGGCCTTCGAGATCCGCAACCTCGTGACGTATTTTTAGTGTTTTCGGTTTTAAAACTCAGATCTCAGAGGCACGCTTTTTTTCGCATTTCTCGCCGAAGTAGAGGCTGCCTTCTGCAAAGCCACAAGTGCCATCGGTATTGCCAACATGTCGACGGTGGAGAAATGTTTCTTCGTGCAGCGTTGTCTCTTGCGGCATGTGTACTTCTCGCTTCGTTCTTGATAAATCGTCATTCGGTAGTCGAACTAAACATTGTCCCGCTCATAGCGATAAAAATGATGACCGGTGCTTGGAACGACGTCAAGTAAAGCACCGTCGTGCACTGTTTCCTTACGAGCCTTGGCGCCAGGTGACTACTTTGGGCGCGTCATGACCGCCGACTACGGCGTACGGTGCGTCAGTGAATTTTGCAACTTATTAGCGTTTCCGGGCGCCGTATTGGACGGGAGCACAGCGAGTGACTTCATCACGTAGCTGATTCTGACTGCATCGATGCCGAGATCGGAGCTGACGTTGTCGGTGCTGCGGAAATGGACCCGTGCGGTTTGAAGATGCCAGCCGCCGCTGCCACCGCTAAACCCTTTACCGCGCTACAGAGCTCGCATCAGCGTTCAGCGTCAATCACCGCTGTTGTGGCGGAAGGTGCTGAATTGACTTATTTGGAAAGCTTCAATGATATTGACGATGACTTGATGAATTCACGATGCGCAGAAGCAAGACAAGTTGACGGACTTTTTTCATGCGAAATAAAGTGCGCTAACATGCAAAAGAAGTTCTGGCCTTGTTCTTTAGCATATGTCAGCGAATCGTCATGTTCGCGCTTTTTACGATTTCAGAAAACTGTATCGAGGCCTGCAGTGCTTTAATTAAAGCGTTAAATACGCATATTTCGTATTTCGAATTATCGATATATCGAACTATTTCGCGATCCCCTTCATGTTCGATATATCCGGGATCGACTGTATTCGAATTCGCTTCGATTCGAATTTAAATGATTGGAAATGTCTCGAAATGAACGAATCGGTGTATATTAGTCCACATGCACCCCTCTCCCCTGCAAAAATGGTTTCACTGCAGTAGAGGGGTACTTTACCGTGAATACACCTTTCCAGGAAAAATTCGCCCTGCCACGAAGCCCCTTTTCAAGGTTAAATGAACATATTACCCTCACATCGATTCATCATTATTTAAGTTTAAAAGCTCGTTATACCGGCTCATATGCTTTAGGTACGTATAGTAAATTTTAAAACATAACATATTTTACAGGTTATCACTAGGCTTGTGTGAATAGTAAATTTTAGGTCCGAAGCAAATTCGAAGCGAATAGTGATGTGGTCGAAGTGAATTCGAATAGTTTATATTACATATGGTAAAGAAGAATGAGCATATTTCTCAGGACTCAACTAACCAGTGCAATATTTTTAAAGTTGAAACAAGGCATATGCATATGTCATTCTTTTTGGTTCAAAGGGAAGTGGAAGCAACTTTGAGTAGTAGCAGGATTTGGCTTTCGGTAGAATGCAAGTGATAGCATGTAAAATATGTTACATTTTAAAATTTATTATACTTAGAGCATATAAGCCGGTATAACAAGCTTTTAAACTTAAAAAATGATTAATCGATGCGAGAGTAATACAGTAAAACCTCATTAATTCGATGAGGGTGGCGATTTGGGCTTGTTGGTATGGTTGCATGATAATTGATGGTAGCGCAGGCCAAAGACACGGACGAAAGAAGGAACATGCTGAAGACACAGCGCTGTGGTGTCTCATGTGCCTTCTTTTGTCCGTGTCTTTGGCCTGCGCTACCATCAATTATCATGCACTCATTAATTCGAAATCCTGCATAATTAGAAGAATTTCTGTGGCCCTGTATTTTGCAATGTAAGTTTGAGGGGATAATTAGAAGCGGCGGTCAGTACCAGCCAACTTAATTCGAAAACTTTGGGTGCCATGTGCCAATTCCCGATCCCGATTTAGCCGCAAATCCGCAGAAACGATGGCCCTTAGGAGCCACAAGGCAATGCCTTGTAGCGATACTAATGAGTAACAAGTTGAGCACCCCAGCCTCACTGCTGGCAGCGCAAGAAAAAAAATAAGTAGAAGAAGCAGTCTCGTGGTCAGCTGAAATGTGCGCCTGCGGAAAAGAAGACGTGCTGCACTGCAACACAGCGGTGACACGTGGGCAGCATGACGCATGCTTCCCTCAACGTCAGTGCGTCATAATTTACCCATTCTTTCTGGGAAAATAGAGAAATTAAAATTAATAAAGGGGCGGTCTGACGGATTTCGTGATGTATTCGAACGTCTGATTGGCGGTTGTTCCGGCAATTTGCGCACTTGCACTGCTGGCGGAGTACTTGCCTGCAACGCCTACTTCGAAAACTCAGTTTGAAAACTTCAATGATCATCTTTTCCACCTAAAACGCATCGCGAATTCCGTCACACTGGTCATTATTAAATTCTTTATTTTACCAGAAAGAATCGGCGAATGGTCGCATCATGACGCGCATCATGACAAGCAGGTGACATGCTGCCCGCATGTCACCACTGTGTCGCAGCGAAGCATGTCTTTTCCGCAGGCACGCATTTCAGTTGACCACGAGACCGTCTTTTTGCCTCTTTTTTTTTTTTGCGCTGGCAGCAGCGAAGCCCGCCGTTTCCCCGGTTTAGCGGCAAAATTGGGACCAGGTATTGCTGGAAAACATAACCTTTGTAGCCGCAAACTAGCAGGCACAGCAAACGACCACCTGTGATTACTTCCAGTAATTCAAAGTTCCTTGCATCCTGCTTTTTGTATGTTTGGTTAATTCGAAAACCCGCCTAATTTGATTTTTCACAGTCCCAGTCACTTTGAATTTACGAGGTTTTACTGTGTGTTCATTTAATCTTGAAGTGAGGCTTCGCGGCAGTGCAAATTTCTCCTGGAAAGCTGTATTCACCGTACAGCACACCTCCACTGCAGTGAAACCACCTTTACAGGGGGTTACATGCGGTTTATATATGTTTATTCGTTCATTTCGAATACTTCGACATTTCCTGGAACTTAAATTCGTTTCGAAGCGAATTCGAATACTGTAATATTCGTTTGAATATTCGAACTGCTCGAATATTCGCACAAGCCTAGTTATCAGCTAAATTCTGCCGAAAGCCAAATCCTGCTACTATTCAAAGTTGCTTCCACTTCCTTTGAAACAAAAAGAATGACATTTGCACATGCCTTGCTTCAATTTAAAAAAAATAAATATATTGTGCAGGTTAGCTGCGTCATGACAAATATGCTCATTTTTCTTTGTATGTAATATATACCATTTGAATTTGATTCGAAATTATTCAACCCAAATCACTATTCGCTTCGAACCTAAAATTTACCATTCGCACACGCCTACAAAAAACCATTTGGTGAAATAGCAACACTGAGGTGGCACACTGACATCTCAGACTGCACTGCAACAAGACAATGGGTGTTAGTATTTACAGTCACTGCTGTCTCTTATGGTTAGGCTGCATTCATCATTATGTAGCGATTGCCTGATGTTCTCTTATCACACAAGATTCGTCCTCAAGTTTAAGTTATTCTGATGATAGACATAATTGCTATACAGTCGAACCCACTTATAACGATCCCACATATAACGATCTATCGGTTATAATGACCGTATTTGTGTGCACTTACGATTTTCCTATGCTAACCATTGAAGCTGCGTCCAGATATAGCGAACATTTTTCAAAGCCTCCTACTTTTACAACGAACACTTCAGACACGGTCGCGGTAAAAATATGGTACATACGAAGCGAAAAAAAAGTTAAAACATGCCTTCTAAAGCGTGACAGGAGCGCGCGCTCGCGCGTGCCCCGCTGCAGTTTACTCGCGACTAAGATACCCAGATCGGCGAGCACCGCACGCAGATTTCGGACGCTGCGAGCGAGGTCGCTCACTTTCCAGCCTTTTCTTCAGTGGTAGAATGGCAGTGAGGAGAAAAAATAGTAGGCAGCATGAAGCCTTGCGGTCAGCTTTCGCACGGTAACCTTTCCTGACGCCGTTCTCTGCAGCTACGACTGCCTGCGATGAACCATGCCTTGGAACGCAAGAAGGCATAAATGCTAGAAGTGATAACCGCGATAACTTTTCATCGCAAGAAGGTTCACTGCGTCCCTAAACTCGTCGACGCCACAACGTGCCGCAAAAGGTCGTCCGTCTTTTCGGTAACGGCAGAGACCGGTCGATCGGTGATCTCGACTTCCGCGCGATTGCGGCAATGCCTTTGCGGATAAGCATCAAAAATGAGCGAAGGCGAGGTGGCGGCCGTTGAAGAACGTGCCGTTATGCCTTATAGCCGACAACCTTATCACAGTCATCCGTAGATATCTGCTCGGCGGCACGTGTGGCGTACGCCGTACACTGCGGATTGACGGCGGTACGAGCGCGCCATGCTGCCGTTCGCAAGTTCGCCGCCGCCGCGTCGTGCGAGACCGCTTTAAAGTGCGCGTCACTTTGTAGAAACGAAAGTAGCTCGCTGTTGTTAATGTCGATGCACGTCGACAGCGAGCATCGACAGCGAGGACGTCGATGCACTGACAGCGAGTGTATACTGCGTGTTTGATTAGGTGACAACTGAAGTGCGCCGCGCACCGTCGTGCAGGGCCGCGAGAGCATCGCGGAGACTTATAGTGCGTGTTGCTTGGAAAATGCTTGTTTTCGCCGCGTTGAACGAAGAGACTAGTCGCCGCACCCGTCAGTGCACGGTCCGGAGTGAAGCAAGCACGAAGAACGTACACGCGCGCATACGGCATACAGAAAGCGGCCCGGCAGTGACTCCGCGACCCGAGTAGGCGACGCGCTGCACGCAACTAGCCAGGGATGATCGGCTCCACATCGCGGTACCGCGCTTCGGTGAAACTGTGTCAGCTCATTGCAAAGCCGGTTAATTCACTCGTGAGCACGCAGCGGGCGTCGCTTCACGACGCGAAAAGGCTTAGCTTGTCACCGAAGGGGTTGTTAGCACTTTAATAGAAATGCACAAAGAAAAAAAAACGGCTTAGCCGCTAAGCGCACGTTTTTAAGGGCGAGTCCATATACAACGAACTACTGATATAACGACCAC
This sequence comes from Rhipicephalus sanguineus, assembly GCF_013339695.2. Lineage (NCBI taxonomy): Eukaryota > Metazoa > Arthropoda > Arachnida > Ixodida > Ixodidae > Rhipicephalus > Rhipicephalus sanguineus. Next base: position 141,841,207 of record NC_051177.1, on the reverse strand, counting down.
TTTTCGCAACACTTTCGAGTTCGTTATAAACGCGTTCGACTGTATTAATTTTAACAGCATTATGCAATGCGCCCTGCATTCTCAAAGCCCTGCGAACAGCTCAGACTTGCTTTCTCGGTCTGCAACTGCAATAAGCGCTCCTAGTAGCATAAGCAGTCTTGCTGCAACTGTGAACTGTGAACTGGACGCGAGAACTTGATACAGGCTTCATCTGTATCAAGCTTCTCACGTCCGTCATGACGTCAGTTTGCCTCCATCAGTTACGTTACCGAGTGGCCGCATTCATCATCAAAGCGAGTGTTGCTCCTAAACTGGCCACTGAGACTTAAAAGCCAGACACTGAAAGAGCCTGTAATGAACATAGAAAAAAGCTGCAAGCACTTTTTTTGATGGAGTCAATCTTGCTTGATACCCTCCCCTATTCGCCATTTTTATGGTGCACATAAGGCCGGAGCTTTATCTTTGGCGCGGTTATTGCGCAAAACTAGGCTTGTGCGAATATTCGAGCTCTTCGAATATTCGAACGAATATTACAGTATTCGAATTCGCTTCGAAACGAATTTAAATTCTAGGAAATTTCGAAGTATTCGAAATGAACGAATAGACATATATAAACCGCATGTAACCCCCTGTAAAGATGGTTTCACTGCAGTGAAGGTGTGCTATACCGTGAATACACCTTTCCAGGAAAAATCCGCACTGCCGCGAAGGCCACTTCAAGGTTAAATGAACATACAGTTTATTCAAAGTCACTGGGACCGTGAAAAATTAATTAAGCAGTTTTTCGGATTAACCAAACACACAAAAAGCGGGATGCAATGAACTTTGAATTACTGGAAGTAATCAGAGGTGGTCGTTTGCTGTGCCTGCTAGTTTGCGGCTACAAAGGTTATGTTTTCCAGCAATACCTGGTCCCAATTTTGCCACTATACCGGGGAAACGGCGGGCCTCGCTGCTGCCAGCGCAAGAAAAAAAAAAGAAAGAGGGAAAATAACGGTCTCGTGGTCAACTGAAATGCGTGCCTGCGGAAAAGACGTGCTTCGCTGCGACACAGTGGTGACACGCGGGCAGCATGTCACCTGCTCGTCATGATGCGCGTCATGATGCGACCATTCGCCGATTCTTTCTGGTAAAATAAAGAATTTAATAATGACCAGTGTGACGGAATTCGCGATGTGTTCTGGGTGGAAAAGATGATCATTGAAGTTTTCCAACAGAGTTTTCCAAGTAGGCATTGCAGGCAAGTACTCCGCCCGCAGTGCAAGTGTGCAAATTGCCGGAACAACCGCCAATCGGCGGTTTGCATACATCACGAATTCCGTCAGAGCGGCCTTTATTAATTTCTCAGTTTTCCCGGAAAGAATGGGTAAATCATGACGCGCTGACGGTGAGAGACGCATGCGTCATGCTGCCTGCATATGACCGCTGTGTTGCAGTGAAGCACGTCTTCTTTTCCGCAGCCGCACATTTCAGCTGACCATGAGACAGCCTTTTGTTTTGTTTTCTTGCGCTGGCAGCAGCGAGGCTGGGATGCTTCACTTGTCACTCATTAGTATCGCTACACTGCATTGCCTTGTGGCTTCTAAGGGCCATCGTTTCTGCGGATTTGAAGCTAAATCGAGATCGGGAATTGGCACATGGCAGCCAAAGTTTTCAAATTAACCGGGCTGGTACTGACCGCCACTTCAAATTATCCACTCAAATTCACATTGCAAAATACCGGGCCGCATAAATCCATCTAATTATGTGGGATTTCGAAATAACCAAGTTCAAATTAGTGAGGTGTTACTGTATTACCCTCACATCGATTAATCATTTTTTAAGTTTAAAAGCTTGTGATACCGGCTTATATGCTCTAAATATAGTAAATTTTAAAATGTAACATATTTTAGAGGTTATCACTTGCATTCTACCGAAAGCCAAATCCTGATACTACTCAAAGTTGCTTCTACTTCCCTTTGAACCAAAAAGAATGACATATGCATACGCCTTGCTTCAACTTTAAAAATATTGTGCTGGTTAGTTGGGTCCTGACAAATATGCTCATTTTTCTTTATAATATGTGATATGAACTATTCAAATTCGCTTCCACCAGATCACTATTCGCTTCGAATTCGCTTCGGACCTAAAATTTACTATTCGCACAAGCCTACGCAAAACAATGACAAGCAGTTCAATGAGTGTTGCTGCAGGAACTTGGAATCGGCTCACCTGCTGCGCTCTTCCCTCCCGAAATAGCTCGCGGAGGCCCGCAGTCGGCAAGAGGGCGGCTTGTGGCCGCTTGCACTCCAGAAAGTGCAAAGTGACATGGCACAACCACATGGGGTCGGCCAACTCGCAGAAAAAGTTGATCAGCTGCTCTTCCTCCGCGACCGACAGGGGCACCCGCAGAAGCTCCTCAAACAGTGCATGTGCCTCCCTTGCAGGAGCTGCAAAAAAAAAAAAAAAAGGAGGGGGCGAATGAAAAAAGAAAGCACTGTCAACCGATCTAATTTATCTACATTGTGTATCGACTTGCACATTCTGCGTACTCCTCCAAAATATGAAACTCCGATTCGGCGGTGTCGGCAAAGCAGATAGCGTTTTTGTTCAACAGAACGGAAAATTGGGCGAGTCAGTTAGGATTCATTGCAACGGGTAGTGCGAATGACGAACACTGAGATTAGCACTCGTCCCATGCATTTGGTCTCCATCTTGGTCATTCGTGCTACCCTTTGCCGTGTTTCTGTGGATCCTTGTGTGCTTGGCTGGTGTTACAGCTTGAGCTGAACTAACAAGTTACTGTTTTTATCGTGAATTATAACAGACAAGAAGCCAAGGAAAGTATAGCCGATGTTACTTATAGTAACTATGATGTAAATGTGAAGAAAGTAAAGTGGACAAAAGGATAACTTGCCACCGGCAGGGACCTGACGTGCAACCTTTGAATAATGCGTCTGATGCTCTATTAATGAGCTCGGCGGCGGTCATCGCTCCGTCCACTTTCTGGGTTATGTATGTGCATTTAAAACCTAAGAGCGTTAGTCAGTGCCGCTAGTAGCAATGACGGCAAGTGTGGAACACTCTTTTCTGCCTGCTGGCGTCACAAAGCACGCAATCTTTTTACGAGCTGGCAGCTGACCAATAATCCCTTGCATACTACCTGAAGGCATCCAAGTCTGCCAGAACGAGACCCTTGCTATGAATGAACGATAGGAGGGGAATTTTAAGGGCTCATTTTTCTTTGCTAGACACAACATTAATTAGAACAAACAGATAAGCCAAGGAAAGTATAAGGGACGTTATTTGTAGTAATTAAGATGTAAACGTGAATAAAGTAAAGTGGACTAAAAGATAACTTGCCGCCGGCAGGGACTGGCAAGTGGATGAGGGGGGGGGGGTGGTATGATGACACCGCCGTAGCTCAGTGGTAAAGCATCGGACGTACTATTAGAAGGCCGCAGGTTCGATCCCTGCCGGCGGCAAGTTATCTTTTCATGCCGCAAGGCATGAAAATTTATCTACAGTCATGGGAAAATTAAAACTGGACAAGAAATTACAAGTACGATAGGTTTTGGGAGTAATAACTCGAGAGCACTGTCATGTACCGCTTGCTATATTGTAAGCCCAAACCATGCTAGGCACTGGTGCAAACAAGAATAAAAGAACGCACTTTAGTTAACTGTAACTTGCCCGTACTATTTCAATTGCCTATTACCACACCTGCACTGTAAATCAAGTAGACCAAATGTTGGCCCCCCATCATTGGTTCCCAATTTATGATCAGGGGCGCTCGAACTTTCAGGCCATGGGGAACCCCCAACTGCAAAGTGCTGAGGAGCCCTAGCTTTCCTCTTTACACTGATGTACCTTTAGCACAAGTGGGGGAGGGGGCACATCGATAAACCGGTGACATTGACATCAACTTGGTTTGAATGTACACAACCAACAACCACCTATGGCATGAGTTTGTGTTGGCTGCCATGCTCCTTACATGAGCTGTACCACAGTTGTCAACATGGTGCTCACGTGTGTGCGATGCCGCATGTGGCGAGAGCAGCACTGCTGTGTGTGTTCACGTGGCCAGCCGTGTTTACAAACAACCTATTTCTGGGTCCCGCTTCTCTCGGCGCTCTCTAAAACCAGAACCGAGACTGGGTGCTATAAAAACGTCTACAAATAATTAACTGAGGTTACCAGCCAACGAGGTTCCCAACCATGATAAGTGGGTCATTAGGTACTTATTGCAATAGATGAAACAAGATGCACAATTTTTTCATCAGTGTTCCCACTGTGCAAATGTGCAAGGTAATGCAAAGTGCTTTAGCAATGTTTCTACCAGCTGGACGAAACAAGATTGATATTTATCTGGAAGACTTTCTTTCTGGCCCTATCGCCACTTTCCGCTCACTTTCTGCAACGAGACATAATGGTGATAACTTACAACCGAATTATAGTAGTCTAGGGTAGAGAGCATCCATAGCTAGGCATTTTACAGAGCCCCACGCATAACCAAACTAAAGCAGGTACATTTTACGCAAAAAAAACGAAGTAAAGTGCAACAATAATCCAATTACTTGGTGCACTCACTTTATTTCTCTAGGAACATTGGCCCACTAGCTTAATTTAATGAGGAAGCAGCCAATATTGCAAAAAGACAGAAAAAGATGCAACAATGCCCTTCATTTATTGTCAATCCGGTGATTAAGTTGTCCATTTCTTTTTTCTAATCATGTGAAAGAGCAGCACTAAAGTGTTCCTCATGCCTGCATCCTGCTACACACTCCTATGCAATGTTACTGATTTAAATTTTGGGGTGTTACATGCCAAAACCATGACACGGTTATGATCCAAAGAAAAGGCAGAAGTTCGGGGGAAGATGGAAGTGTGAAGAAATGAAAGATTCGCGAGCACGAGGTGTCACTGGAGTCGATGTTTCGACAAGTGGACTTTTCTTCAAGCTTTCAAGGCTTATCGAGAATAGCTGAAGCAGTTGCAGCCTTGAAGAAGACAAGTCTGCTTGTCGAAACATCGGTTCCAGCGACACCCCGCGTTCGCGATATGGTTATGGGGCACACCTATTGGGTCTCCAGATTAATTTGGACTGCACAGGGTTCTCTTGTAACATGCACTGCGACTAAATCTAGGTACCCTTCACACGCATCAAATGCAGTCACCATGGCCGGGAATTGAACCCAAGCCCTCGCACCTTGAAATGCAACGCTATAGCCACTAAGCTACCACGGTGGGTCAACGTGACCTCGTGCGCTCACCCTTTCTGGACACGGCAACAATGCAGCCAAGCAGCTGTTCCAGGCTGGACAGATGGCTGTGCTTGCGGACCAGCTCAAGGGCATCAACCACCCGCCTGCAAACAGGTGGCCATGGTTGCTTAGGGCGCACAAATGAAATCTCTACGTACCAGCATGCTCAAACGTATGCCCACGTCGTACGGCCACATTTAACGCAGTGACGCAGTGATTAATGAATTTTTTTATTAAATGCTTTGGATCGACCCTTCAAAGATGAATTGGACAACCAGTGGTTATTGTTTATCAGCATGCATCTGGCACTATCAGATAACATTTGCACATTATGCTGCTTATATTCCCAGTTACAGCGAGCAATAATGAAATTAAACCCATTGCGACACCCGTTATGATAGACTACCTATAAATGCATGAAATTTGCACAATTTAAGGACAAGGTTCGGCAAACCAAATTTAAAGCAAGTGGCAGTGTTAGAAAAAAATTAGTGTATTTTACAGCAATTCTAATTACAACATAATTCTTGAATGGTCAGTCATGCTACATTTATTCAAAAACGAACAACCCACTCAAGTTACATGCAATGATCTGCTAGCAGCAAGCATTCATGAAAAGGTAAAGAATATTTTGAAATGCCTGCAGAAATGCCCCACGTGTCATTAACACGATACTGCCTTCACTAAAACCATCGTCCCTGTAGCAAAATATTTCAACCAGAAGAGATTACAAAAACTTTAGGCAACAAGAATACTTAATTTACCATTAGCTCAGTGTTTGTGGTCTTTTCCTTGCCAACAGAGCACAGGAATAGAAAAAGTAAGTTGCATCTCCAAATGTCACAAAGGGTTAATAAGTTCTGGCATCAAACATGAGTTCCCCTACACCGTATCCACTCATGTTTCAAATGCAATATTCTTCAGGTAGTCCGATACATGTGTATGTTACTGGAAACTAGAGCTGTGCAAATAGTGAAATTTGGGGTGCGAAGCAAATTCGAATATTGAAGTGTGAGTGCGAATCGAATCGAATATTTTTGAATATTTCTAGAATATTGTTCGAATACTTCGAAGCGAAATTGCAGAAAAAAAAAGTTAGAGAGGATTCCTAAGCATATTCTTATGAGATAGCAACATGAAAGTGTTTCTTTTTGCTAGGTTGATGAAGCACTGGCGGGGTGGTGTTTCATAGTTGTCTTATCAAGAATGAGGCAATGTAGAGGCCAAATTCTATTTATGTACATGATTTGGTGCAACCAAAGTGTTGCCGACAACACTTTACGCGTGATAGGCAAAGGTGCCATTTCCTCAGCCTCTTCTCTGAACTTCTGTGGAAGCCCAACTGATGTGACGGACAAGGATGTGCTCCCTTCAAGTCCGGAGTTCCAAATCTGCCACGTAGACGTCTATATATAAGAACATCTGAAATTTTGGGTGCTAAAAAGCTTCGGCGTCCGATTTTTCGCAGTTCCTGCCCAAATTTCAGGCCAAAAACAGCATTAATTGAGCCCCCAACTCTGACACATCTTTCATCTCCATGTTGGAACCAGCGTTTTCTTGAGTTAATACATTTGCGACCGTAGCGGAGCTTGAAAGGCAGCCTTGCCGCAATACGGGGGTGTGATGAGGTGAAGCATATTGAAAATCTAGAGACCACTTTCAATCGGACGATGACTGTGTCTTGGCAAAGTTTGACCGTAACGGAGCTTGAAGGGCAACTTTGCCGCAGTACCGGGGTGTAATAACGTGAAGCATTTTGAAAATCTAGGGACCACTTTCAATCGGACGTTGACTGTGTCTTGGCAAAGTTCGACCGTAACGGTGCATGAAAGGCAGCTTTGCCGCAATACCGAGGTGTAATAAAGTGAAGCATTTTGAAAATCTAGGGACCACTTTCAATCGGACGTTGACTGTGTCTTGGCAAAGTTCGACCGTAACGGAACTTGAAAGGCAGCTTTGCCGCAATACCGGGTTGTGATGAGGTGAAGCATATTAAAAATCTGAAGGGGCACTTTATATCGGACGTTGACTGTATTTGTTTTTGGGAAGTTCGAATAGTTCGAATAGTAAAATTCCAGTGTGAATCGAATCGAATAGCAAACACTATTCAAAAAATATTCGAAATTTCGAATATTCGCACATCCCTACTTTGTATATCATTACAAATTTACTGCACCTGAACTTTAAAGTACAATACCTAAGAGCACCCAAACAAAATGTTTTTCTAGATAACAATATGCAAAACATACCAGAAACAAGGACCTTGGACTAATAAAAAAGAAAGATATTTTGCATGAATGTTACAAGCGCACTTGAAAACAGCTGTGCCCTTTGAGGAGTCTTCCACACAACAATAACAGTCACATGGATTTCTTTCCTTTCTTAAAAACTGAGCACTTGTTACTTTGCTATTAAAAATTGCAATGCCATGCTGATAGCATACACAATGTTCATGACCTGGATGTACTGGATAGGTGGTGTTAGAGCAAGGAAAGGTACAAAAGCCACATGATGTTTACTTTTGTGACAGAAAGAGAGAAAAACGCAACTGTTTGTAGAGTGAAGTGCAGATGACCAACACCAGGCAGAACACGGGAAGAAAGTTGTGCCCTTGACCCGCGAAGAAGTTTATGTGCAACGTGCAAGAACAGTAATTGTTGGATGCAAAGCTGAGGTATGGGCCTTTTCAAAGAACAGAAGAATCACGCCTTTTCTGGGCTGCTGCACGGGGGTACAAAAGCTGACATCGCAGCTAAAAACAGCCCAGAGAGGATTATGGAAGCGCTGAGGGAGCCTTCGTTGACAAGGTGCATACAGTGTTCACAGCCTCATGTGCAACAATTTAGGGTTACCAAGGGTTGGGAAACACAGTCTAGGTAGGCAGAGAGTTAGATGGAGTGACGAAATTAAGTTCGCAGGGATAAAATAGTATCTGCTCGCACAGGACAGGGTGAACTGGAGGTCATTGGGAGAGGCCTTCGTCCTGCAGTGGACTGAAACAGGCCGACAGTGATGAATGCACGAGATTACATTTTAACCACCTTCAGTTTGTGTCACATCAGCATCACTTCAACTCGAACACTTACATCAGAGCCAATGTTCCCCTTAGCGGCCAGATTCGCAGCAACACGACGTGGTTATCACGAGCAATCACTCAAAGCAGTCGTCATACTAAATGCTTTGATGTTGCATCTGAATGTATGAGCACTGTACAAGAGCCTATCACGTACCAGTTGGCCAGCAGGGTGTCCAGGCACAGGGACATCTGCTCACGTGTGGACAATGGCTGTATGTGGTCGAGGCAGCGCAGGGCCTGGGGTGCCTGCCCACATCGCAGCAGGAGGTGCACCACGGGTGTCCACAGGGTGCTCACTAACGGCCGCATGCTCAAGGTGACCACCGATTTGGCATGGAGTAGCTTCTGTGTACCTTCCTGCATGCAATGCAGGTGCACCCAGTTGGGGAATATGGGCCACACACGCCCAAACCATTGGCTTTTCTACTAAAATTACCAGAGGGAGCATTCGAGCAGCCAGTGTTTAGTGACTATGCGAATAACATCACTGTGTTACACAGTGTGGCAGGCACTGCCACAGAGTATAACAGAGATCCCAAATGAGACTTGGTACTCCGTAATTTCGCGAATCTCTTCCCCTGAACTGAAGGAGCACCACCGGAACGGGTGACATGGTCACGTGGTGTGCAATGCGAGGGCATGAATCGCGATGATTTCATCCATCAACAGTCAGCTTTTATATGGGACTTGCAGCCTAAGGCTAGAGTGATGCACAGTCAATTATGTTTGTTCATTCCTGCTACTTCAATTGCTTCCAAATATTCGCGACAGTTACCATACATATAAAAAAGTATTTTTGCTAAAACAACAAAATTTTATTTTTCGGGAAGCCCAGTGTTTATATATTCGGAGAGCAAGAACGTTTTCACTGAGGGCGGACCCCATCTCCGTTACGAATTCGTGTCAAGCTTCGCCCTTCACTTCTGTAAGTCATCGGGAACTGCAGTTTGCTGCTTTCAATGTTGCTGCCCCTGCCATTACCTGGTGCCTGCCATGGTCGAGGTACCAGATGCCCTGGATGAGGCTCTGCAGGTCATCTCCCAAGTGGAACACAGTTGGAAAGTCTTCCAGTTCTTCCTTGACCTGCAAGAAGATGAACCGGCGGTGACACTTCATTGCAGCCACCAATGTACTAACACTTACACACAATATGCACATGGAAGAGGTGTCAGCAAGACTTAAAGAAATAGCAGATTGCCTTTCAGAATGTGTGCTCTGGTGCAAGCACAGTGACATCATTTACCCAATTATTTCTTATTACATATTATTTGACTGTGTTGAAATACAACATTCCTTGCGTTGCTTTCAATGACATAAAAAAAATTGATGCACACCTCTGGATATTCGAGACAGATGACAGCAGAGATGTCCAGCAGAAGGTAGTAAGTGATTGCGTGAGGCACCCAGGTTTCAAGGCCACGCTGAAGGTAAAGCTCAGTGGCCCTCTGGAGGCTAGGTGGAGGGTAGCATTCCCTCAGAGGGTGGCAACTGTTGGCACTGTCCAAGTTTTCCGAGGCTGCCTCCACAAGCACGTCCACCAGCAGCCTTCCACCCATGTCATCCCTGCACAAGAATTTTAATTCGTGCCCTTCAGGAATAACAGAGAGCTGGGCTAGTTGGCAGGTATCCATGTTTTAAGACTGGGCATGCATACACGGACACAAGAGAGAAGTCAAGACAACACATATGGCATTTGTGTTGTCTTGACTTCTTTCTCTTGTGTACGTGTGTGCACGCCCAATCTCTTATTGAACATGAGTGCCCTTCAAATGTAGTCTTAACAAAATCAACACTACGAGAGTATTCCAAACTCTGGATTGATGAAAATACAGTCAACTGCCGATTTTTCGGACGCCCGACTTTCCGGACATGCTCGAAAATTCGGACGCTTTCGCGGCACCGTCACCAGCCCCATAGACTTCAATGTATTAGAACGTACAAAATTTCGGACGCTGAAGCTATTCCGCGTCGGATTTTTCGGACTTTCTGCCCAAATTGAAAGTCCGAAAGGCATTATTTGAAGCCCCCACCTCTGCCGCGTCTATAATCTCTTAGGTTCGAACCAGCGCTTTCGCCAGTCGTCTGTTTGAGACAGTAGCAGAGTCCGAAAGTCTGCTTTGCCGCAGTGCCGAAGCGTTATGGGGTGAAGCAGACCAGAAATTCAATGGGGCCGCTATCGCGGCGCCGTGCGGCGATGTTACGGATAAGCATCGGAAATGCACGGAGGCGTGATGGCGGCAGCTGGCAAACGCGCCAGTACGGCTTAATCGCTGACAACCCTTACGATAAGCATCTTCAGTTACCTGCTCGGTAGTGCACGTGGCCTAGCGCAGTTGCATGCGTACTGCACACATTTAATAGGCGAGAACCCAAATGTGCTGCGCCGCCATTCCTGCTGCCTCTTTTTTGTGCGAGACCGCTAAGTGCACCGCATAGACGTGTTGCCTTCGCGGACAAAACCAGCTCGCCATTGCCGCGCCCGTGAGCGGTCAGAAACTAAGTGCGCATCACGAACTCTTTCATGATAAATGCGTGCGTACGATATAGCAACAGTAAAGTGACGGCGTCAGCTTAGTTGGCGATGTGCTGCACACAACTAGAAATGATCGGCTTGACATGGCAGCAAATGCTGCGTATCGGCGGCGATTCGGCGATGTGTGTACGCATCGTTTACATGCGCACACGCATCGGGGAAAGCCGGACGAGTCGTCCACACTTCCGCCACAGTCCTTGTGTTTCGCGTCATCGTTTACAAACGCTTCATGCGAGATAGCCGTAATCTATTCCGCGCTTTGCTGTTATCAGCTGCGCTCATCACGAGATGCAAAAGTGGCGGTTGGCACGTACGTAGTTAAGCGGGGTTCGCGGCAGGTACCGAATGTATTTGCGAGAGCCTGGGCGCAGCCCCAAAATTCCTGATAATTGTACTGGGAGGCATTAAAGCTATTTCGGACGTGGCTGTGGCGACTTGACCACTTGAGCAGAATAAAAAATTTGTTTTTTCGGACTGCCCGTTTTTTCGGACGATTTGGCGGTCCCTAGGGAGTCCCAAAAATCGGCAGTCAACTGTACTGCATTGCTTGATACAGACTCCCAAAATGAAATAATTACTGGTGTTTAAACATCTGAACACTATCTTCCGGTGTACAGTAGGTCGCACTTGCATATAAGGCGCAGTCCCTGCTTCTCGCGACCTTCACGGAAAAAAAAAATTGTTACACAAAACACGCCTGTATTAAATTTGATCGGCAAGTTACAATATGATTACGTGGTTTGTGCACATTTGTCGCAAAATATCCTGCTCACAAAATTTTCATGAGCATGTGTTTTATGAGCTGCAAATTCTGGCAGAATAAAGCGTGAAGCTAACTGAACTAACAGGTTAACAGAAAACCAATATTTATTACACTTCACTCTAAGCCATCAAAGGCCTCACCCTCTGATGCAATCTAAAAGAAATTGAAGGGCTACAGCACTTAGCTGTGTTTGTGTTTTAGTATGCGTTAGATAAAGACACTTTAGGTGATTTTCTTGGGTGCAATGTGCTTCTAAGTAATCACAATGTCCCCATGTGGGGTGTAAAGACTCTTCAATGCACGCACTGTCGCCAGGGCTTCTGGGAGGCTGGTAAAGTCCAAGTGGTTGTAAAGTGTAGCGGTTGTCCAAGACCAGATCTATACAAGTGCCCCGGGTTGTAGTGACAGTACCTTTGGGTGTAGCCAACTGCAACGCTAAACTAGTTCTCACTTCAGCTTGAGCTTTTGGCCACCGCGCAGCGCGAGAGGGAGGTCACAGGACTTTTTCTATGGTCACAAATGTACCGTACCAAACCTTCCAAGGTCACTTGAGGTCAAGAACATACCTAGACACTTATGGTTAGTGCCATAAAAGTTCTGGCATTTAGACCAGCATCAACGCCGTGTTGCCGTCTTTCACCTTTTGTGCAGTCTTTTACGCAATGCTGTAAACACCTTGAAACACAGGAAGAAAGAACTCTCACGTTATACACAAGAAAATATGGTACCTAATTAATTCAAGTTGTCAACTATGCATGAACATAAAGCAAGGAAACAAAAAAGAACTTTCAACCTGCTATTCGCCACGAGATAAGGCTACAGGTGGCAGCACCGTCGCCACGCTAGTGTGGATAGGCGGTTATCGGCGCGTATACAAACGCATACAACAGCACCTCGTTGTGAGCAATTTGACCTGATTTCCGGCAAACAAAATGCGTTGACTGCAGCTTTTTAATGCACGAAACGCGCCGAACGTTACTATTACTTGTGAGAGAAGCGCATTATGCCAACGAACGGGTTGCTCGCCTTCGGCAACAGTCGACATTTTCGTAATGGATGACGTTTTCTTCTTGTTGTTTTACTTGTACGTGTTTAGCTTATGTTCCACCTACTACGCACTGCTGTAGCATGACTGAATTAAGTATTTACTCCTTGTTGATATGGGTACCCCGCAACAAAAAGAAAGCCCGTATTCCTGCACGATGAGTTCAAATAGCACTTTGTGCACTGCGTACTCAAATATTCATCCGCATTTATTATTCAGGTCTTCATGAAATGGAGGACAGTTGATAGGAAAGCTACGTGGCTGACAGCGCTTAAGCGCTACGGAGACGTTTAACACGCACACGCTTGTTTTTATTCCAGTAATAGTACGCAAATGTATTTGTACAGCACGGGACTTTCTTCGATTCATTACTTGTGCGACAATAATGGAACAAAGGCACGGCTATTTCACGGGACCAAAGTAAGTTTTTTCACGCGAATAATGTCCACTGCCTTTTTTATTTATTTATTTATTTACTCTCGTACCCACAGCGCCATTTAGGCGCTGTGGGTACGTCAATCTATAACAATGCGAAACAAGCGCTCAAGATAATGTAAAGAAAAAAAGATGTGGCTTCACGTGAAATTACTACGACATACGCCGTTTGGATTAATTTTGACCATCAGGGCTGTAACGCGTACCTTAATCTAAGTACACGGGTGTTTTTGTATAAATTTCGCCACAAGTTAAATTGCGCAAGGCAACTCAGTTTTGCGATTTCCATGTCATTCCATTTTCTGTTCTTTTTAGGGGACAATTTAAGTACCAAAGTGTCAGACGTGACTTGACAGAAATATTTCTCTATAGTGGGACCAGGACCGTACACTACTAAAGCTTGTCGCGTAACCTATAAACGACAGTCCCGAAGTTATACACCTAACCACAACGCTCAAGTGCATGAGAACCCCTTTTTTTTTTACCACCTAGCCACTAAAAGGCTATATTCACATGAGGGTTAATATACATCTCAACTTTAGGACAACGCCAAGCCAAGTGCACTTTGCAATGCGCTTGAACCACAGAGCGGCACCTACACTGATATGACTCTCGTGAACGGATGGTACGACGACCACACACAGCACTCTCGATAAGTGCACTCACTGACCTTATTACAGTCGATCAAGGCCAAATGCTTCTTTACATCGTGTTAGGCATACGTACGTGCAGTTAAATTTGCACTAACGCAACGGAACAAACCGCCTTTTGAGGACCTGCATGACGTACCCGCACATACAAACACAACGTGGCTAGCAGATGACTCATGGAGCAATCTACACTAGGCACGGTTCAGCGAGAAGCCGCCAGGTGGAGACTCCGCTCGATCTCGCGGCCAATAGCGAGCATAACATAGTGCAGCCTCCAATGTCATACAAAGCAGACCTTCCCATCTAGGACATGATTATTTAAAGTCTGCAAAGATGGCACATGCAATGGTGTAACAGTCAAATGGCTTCTTGCAGCAGCTCTTGTAGCAGACCTTCTGCCTTTTGCAGCAGAAAATTTTGGATAACTAGGTGACCAAGGAAAAAAAGTCAGTCCCACCTAAGAAGCGAAGCGTCGATAGCAAACGCATAAATCAGAAAAGCTACTCAAAGTAAGGTTTGTTGATTTATCGGTCGTAGTTACTGCTGTAAACATTCAATTATTAATCAACAAGCAAGGTGTCACACATACACAATCAAAGTTGACCCTATCCTGCTCAACGATAGCAAAATCTGGCTTCAGTCACAACTCTGGCGTTATGAACAGTGCAACAGAAGCGACCAAGCGCATTGAATTGCCTCTTGCTCCAAACTCGGAACTCCTGATCAGCTAGCCATGTTGGTTAGCCGCAAGTCAAGTGCCTTGCGACCCCATTTGGGTAAATTGTCGCACCACGATGCCTCTCGCATTCATGCATTTCCAAAAATGAGAACGCGACCGCCTGCGCTAGACAAGTAGGGACACGGCATGCCTGCCATCTCGGCTCACCCCGTTCTTGAACCCACCGTGGATTGAGCAGTATTCACTTGATGGACGTAATCACGGACAAATCAGTCACATTACATGTGGCACAATCCGGATTGCTCCACAGCCAGCATTTACCCGACAGGGGAGAATTTACATGACAGGGGAGCATTTCGATATTTCTCGTCAAAGATCCCAACTGTGATGTAGGTCTCTGTCATTTCACACATCACTTTGGGCAGACCAAAGGAACGCTGTGGGAATGGGTGATGTATGGCCGTGAATGCGCAATCCGCAAGCTCTCCGATCGCGATTTGGTTCGTCATGTAAATACAGCTTTACCTGCAGGATAAGGAACGTCAATTACTAATGCACTCAAGTACAGCCTTTGCCTTGTTTTGCACAAACATACTGTCACGTGGTCGTGGACGAAGAAGACGGCAGTCAGCGAGTTCAAAGAAGGAACTCTTTATCAGGGCGAACTTGTGCTCGGAAAATGAAAGGCAAAAGTAGAGCAATTCACACTGTAAACTGATAGCGGCGAGAACAGTCTTTGGCCGTCGAGTAATCTGCCAAGCGGTAAAGCCTGTCAGCATTTATACATATGCAATCTAAGATTCCAGCGTTATTGCTGGTGGCTTCATAAGTTCCAGAATAAACTATGATATTCATGTTGTGCGCATAATCTTATCTGAAGGTTCTAAAATAATCTGGAAGGTACCTAATCATTTGGGTGTGGTTTGCGCAAGGCAGTAGTTACATATGTAATGGGTTGGCTACATAGAAAAAAGGAGTGCACGAGGTAATATGCTCTCCTCTGCCCCTTACATCCCCCTCCACCCACTGCTTCGCCGCATGCACACCTGTCCAAGTCTTTGCGCATTCCCCCTCTCCGTTGCCTCTTCCACTACGGGGCACTCGGTTACACATAAAAGCATAAATTGCTGCCATCCAGATTCAGTGAACGCCCACTCCATTTGTTGGCTCAAATCTTGTCTCTTGCATTGCGCCACTCCCTTCCCCCTGAACCGTGCTTCGTTGATGGCTGCAGAACATAGCTCCACCTTTTCTTCTCCTAACAATAATCACTTCCCCTACGGATGGTAGAGAAGAGATACACACGCTCACTGGCCTCTCCACTGACCTCTATATCCATAACACCCCAAACATCTAAAAAACAAAAGTAATAATACCTCGCAGACCCTTTAGGCAATGCTAAGTAGATCACAAGCAAAAGCCTATGCTCTCAAGAGACATTAATTAAATTACTTTTGACGTTCCATTTGAAGACAAATGGAAGCATCTGAAGACAAAGCAGTATCATTAAATCAATCTTGTGCTTTTCAATGGTCGAATTTCCTAAGCGATGTCCTTTTATGCTCAAAAATATGCAGCACAATCTTCAGAACTTTGACAATGTGCGTCAAGCAAGAATTAGGGGAGAGTCGGGAGGATTGGGACACTTTTCACAAATGTACTTTCACTTTTCTTTATTTCGAGCACAGAACGAGGTTTGGTAGATTATAATATAGGTCGAGGTATGCTACACATATTCTCAGAAGCACTGGTTCCTGCAACTTCTGGCGTAGCTGTAAAAAAAAAAAAGTTTATAACAGCCAAAATCTGTTCCATTCCACCTCCCTCTCTGGGTGGAGTGGGACATCACTTGGGAGGAATGGGACATCCGTACACACTTGTCCAAATGTCTTCAGCGAACATTATAAGCCGAAAGATCAACATCAAACTTAAAGCAGGATTGCAGACGCTTTGTGCCCCCAATAGTTTTTGGTGCAGGCAGCTTCATCATGATATCTGCTATCGGCCGGTACGGTCCCCACATCTTTCTGAGGAGGAAAGTAAAAACTGGAGCTCTCTTCTTTCTTTAGCAGGAACTGGACACCGACGTCACTATTATCATTGCTCTCAACTCTACCCGTGTAATAATGTCAGATTTTGTTTTACCAAACCTGACAATAACAAAATCGCCTCTTGTAACTTGAACAGGTTCATTCGGCCAATCGACTTCAGAAATGTCAGGCAAAATGACGCGGTCATTTTTGCCGACTCCGTCGTGCCAACCTCTCTATAGCTTCTTGTTCAACTGCCTGCTTCTCTGGCGTAGCTGTAAGGACTTTTTTCCTACCTTTCTTCCTTCCTTGCAGCCGTAGGGAAGGGCCTAAGGTCACTTCGAACAATTCGGCTCGGAGAAGCAGTTGACATCGAGGCCGATTCATCGACAGTGGGAGTGAAGATATCTGCAGAGACACTTCGAGCTCTGTTAGTGTTTACCTTGGCGTTTGAAACATTTTCCAGAAGGCTTGCGCTGCTCGTTTCACTGACGATGGTGGCTGTTTGCCGGGACACCTCTCCGCAAGGGGAAGCTACGGGTCTGTCAGTGACCGACGACATCATGTAGTCATCCACAGTGAAAAGCTCGCTATTCAAAGGCCAAATGCCTGTTTTTTGAAAGCCAGAGATTATGTTCTTTTGTGTCACCGTTAGTACGTAGGCGGATCCCACAAGTTCTGCAACGCTGTAGATGGAGATGGCCTTCCCTGGGTTGTTTGTGAGCCAATCGTTGCAAGCAGCGTTGTACCGCGATTTAAATGGTCCGTATACGGATACATCAAGTGGCTGCAGGCGGTGGCTACAGTGTGGAGGAAAGGTGAGCAAGATGACGCCACTCTCTTTGGCCTTGTTAATGGTGCTGATGCTGACATGGCTTTCATGATTGTCAAGAATTAAAAGAATGGGTTCTTCCGTCGAGCACTTCGTGTGTCTTACAATGTGTTCTAAAGCCAGTAAAAACAATTCACTGGACATCCATCCTGACCTGTTTGCCAAGCCAAGACTTCCGGCTGGGGCACCTTTCAGAAAAAAAAATCTTTGAATCTCACTTGAGGAAAAATTAACACCGGCGGTAGAGCGTTTCCTATCGCAGTGACAGTGCACAAAACGGTCACTAATTCGCCGCGATATGCTGATGTGACCTGACCAATTTGCTTCTCTGCACGTGCTGCTACTACCTTTGGTGGATTGTGTGCAGTCGTGAAGCCCGTTTCATCACAATTGAGATGCGGTCTGGAGTAAGCTGGTATCGGTCGTAGACACTCTTCAGGTTTGAAAGAAAGGCAAAGAGAGACTAGTCGCTTCTGGCGATCGAAGGGACAGCTCAGGATGGCGGTCCATAAAACCCATAAACCAGTCTCTTCCAGCTAAATTGTTGGCTTCCCACGACGCTGGGCACTTCCGGTTTAAGGCTTTTGTATATTGTTACGCCAGTGAGCGAACCTGCATCCTCGTAGGTCCGTCGTGCATTTTGCTAGCCTTCAGCAGATATTCCTTCAAGCGCACTTCATCTTCTGAGGTGAAAATCATTCCGCAAACCAAATTGGACTTGAACAAGATGTTATCTTTGTCACCGCTATCCTTGTACTTCTTGACTGCTCGGCCAAGCGCTGATTTCGATATCTTCAGAGCTTCTGCTACTTCCCTTATACTTTTCTTTTGGTCGCCCACCAATCTCACAGCATCAAGCGTCAAACTGTTCGATGCTTGAGCCCTATCGGGATGTTTTCTTTTGTACACCCTTGGCATCTTCCTGAAAATTGAAATGAGCAATAACTTGCAAATGCAAATATTCACTCGCGCGACCCACGCTCAACTTTGTCTCACCTAATTTACTGAACGCAGTTCACAGCACTCCTGCTGTAGCCGACTATTCGCGCTTATCTCGTGCCACTCGACAACGTGAAGGTAACTACAGTGGAACTTCGATTATACGTCCCCCGGTCCTGCGACGACCCGCGTTTTACGACGAATTGGCTTGGTCCCGGCAAAACCCCCATAGAAATAATGTATTAAAAACCTCAACTGTACGACGCAATTTTACGCCGGCCCTGCCTCGTACGACGCTTCGCTGGACTGTCCGAGAAAAAAAAAGACCTACGATGACGCGGGCTGGCACGCAAACACACTGCGGCCGGGCGAAAAAAGTCGGGAAACCGAGGAACCGAGTTCGTATCCGCGCAGCCACCACAGGGCCTCTTCAATTTTTCGACACGCGGTCGGCCATAGCTAGCCAGAGCCAACGTTGGCCGGAGCCAGCCGGAGCGCATTAGTTTTGTCGCATTGCACTGCGCACTTCCGTTGTCGCCTTTTTTTTTTTTTCTTTCTCTTCTTTTGGGTGGTTTTGTAGTGACCGTTGTGAGCAGATAACATGGCAGATAATTTCGAGCTCGCTTTCTAGTATGCGATAACTTTCACTAGATTTCGTGTCATTATACCGGACGTGTTGAACGGCGATTGTTGAGCCAATGTTTGTGACAGCCGCGGGAACCGGAACTCGCCGCTGTCTAGCTACCAGAGGGCTGGGGCGTTTTAGCCGCTCGCGATTGGTCGAAGCTTGCAAATCGAATAGGCCTACTGCCGTGCTGCCATTCAGCCATTCCTTCACGTGTTTGCCTCATCGGTTGGTTGTGCTGCGCCGCAGCTGCTGTGTCCACGTGCAAAATTTTCTGTGTTCGAACATTGGTGTGCGAGGAAGCTTTCGAATTCTTGGTTGCGAGTGCTGCGTCTCGCAATGTCGCGGAACCGAAAACCGCTGACGCTCGGAGAAAAGCTTCGCATAATCGAGGAGGCAGAGAAGCGGAACGGAGCAACAAAGGCCAGCATTGCCCGCGACCTGAACATTCCCGAGTCGTCGCTGAAAACGATCCTCGCGAAGAAGGACAGCATCCTACTAAATGCGGCAAAGTTCGGCCTGAACAGGAAGGCCGCGAAAGATGGCAAATATGCTGCCATGGAGAAGGCCCTCGTTGAGTGGTTGCGTCAGGCCCGCAGTTCAGGAATCGCCGTGGATGGCGCAATTTTGAAGGACAAGGCTGAGACAGTTGCATTGCGCTGCGGCATTGACGACTTTAAAGCCTCCAATGGCTGGTTGGATCGCTTTAAAAAACGCAGTGGAGTTGTGTACAGCCGCTGCTGTGGAGAGAGCGCGTCAGTCAGCTCCGACACTGTAGAAAAGTGGACTGCATTGCTGCCGGAATTGATACGGGAATAAAAGCCGTCCGACGTGTTCAACGTGGACTAAACTGGATTATTTTATAATATGCAGCCAGAACAGACATTGGCACTCAAAGGAGAGAGCTATCACGGGGGTGCGCGAAGCAAAGAGCGTCTTACCGTATTGCTTTGCGCTAATGAAGACTGCTCTGAAAAGCTTCCTGCCCTCGTGATCGGCAAGTTTGAGAAGCCGTGATGCTTCAAGAATTTGAAAAGGCTGCTGTGCCAGTACACGTTCAACCGGAAAGCCTGGATGACGGCTGCTATGTTTTCTACATATCTGCAGCAGCTGGACTCCAAAATGGGGGCTAAGAACAGAAAGATTCTTCTTCTGCTTGACAATGCGCCATGCCATCCATCAGATATGTCGCATTTGAGAAATGTGAAAGTTGTATTTCTGCTCCCCAATTGCACTAGCCAGCTGCAGCCACTTGACGCTGGCGTCATCAAGTGCATGAAACAGAAATATCGGAAGTTTCTGGTGCAGCGTCGGCTGGCGGGCATGGAACGCAAGCAGTTGGATAAGAAGCTTTCCGTGCTTGATGCAATGCACTACATTGCTAGTGCATGGGACACAGTCACGCCAGAAACTATCGCCAACTCCTTCAGGCACTGCGGCTTTAATAGAAGTGGTGCTTGTTCTACCAGTGAAGCTGCACTGCCTGTTGACGATGAACCAGAGTTCGGCAGCCTGGAGCTGCCTGGATCTTTCGCTGACTATGTTGGTGCCGACGACGACGTTGCAGTGTGCAGTGAAGTGTCACTGGATGACATTATCGAAACTGTGCGTCCCGACACTGCGGGAACTTCCGACGAGGAAGAGATGGACGACGCTGCAGAGGCTAGCGTGTCCGTTCCGACTTACGCGGACGTGTTGTGCTACGTCGACCACATTCGGCGGTTTGCTTGCGCACGCGATGAGATCGGCGACTTGCTGCCAGATGTTGCAGCTATTGAAAGAAAGCTGATGCGTCGTGGCTGGGCAAACTCTCAGAAGAAAATCACAGATTTTTTTAAAAGGTGAGAAAGGTTCGTTCACACCTCCGATAAAATGCGTGGTTGTCATTTTTTCAATTTAATCTACGTTCCTCAGAGCAGCGTAGGTTTGTGCCGCGGACTTTCTTAGGCATTATGTGCCCGCTGTTGTGGGGCAAAAATGACCGTCACTGCCTATATTCTCGGTTTTTCGATTATACGACGCCCGGATTACACGACGATTTTGCGTGGTCCCCTGAAAGTCGTATAATCGAAGTTCCACTGTAAATCTTTGTAACAGAGCAATATCAATATTTATAACGTCATCTTAGTACAGGCCTTGTTAACGTGAATTGTATGTAGTCTGCCTATGTGTTGTCTAATCTGATCTTCATGGCACCGAATATTTAAAAGCTTATCATGCGAAATAAATAAAAATAACTGCTTGCTGGGCTAATTCGGCTCAACCTTGAAGCTTCATTACTGGTCACAGCAGGAACTTTACTGTGGGGAGGACTGGGACAAAGTCCCGTTCCACCCGCACCTCAGCTGTCCCACTCCTCCCTAGGTACATTGCCCAAGGTAAACAACGTTCAACGGCAAAAGTTCGAGCGTTAGGCCTAGAGTTGTTCTTGCAAAAAGTACGGCGATGATGCGTGTTTTGGGAGACAAATTGGTACTAGCGACTAAAAAGCAGTTTCAGTCTCAGATAACAGATACTCAGATAGCAGAAACTTACTTTTGGCACGTGAAAAAGACGATTTCCTGTCACAGAAAGCTGCACGCGCCGGAGACGTCCACCATTACAGCCAGGCTGTCGGTATGTTAGCGCCATCTAGTGAGTATTTCGCCAGTGTCCCAGAAATAACTGTAGGAGAGATACAGGAGTTGTCCCATTCCTCCAACTGTCCCAAACCTCACGACTCTCCCCTACCGGTGGAATCAACCCTTGGTCACAAGAAATAGCTTCAAGATTGGAGATTGGAAGCGCTTGTAAGTTGTGGGGACGTTCTCAACAGTGATGTAAAAAGAAAATAGAAAGCCTACCTGGCTTGGTGGCACCAGTTGTTGAGGATCGCGTATGGGTAGGCAAGGCCGTCGCCAACGCGGTGGTCTGGTAACAATCCAGATTGAACCAAGAAGAGTAAAACCGACAGGTGGCCCTTCAGCAGGCCCGTCACTTCATGCCAAATACACAGCACATCTGCATTTTACAACAACCAGAAGTGATCAAGCTTGTCCAACTACGAGAAGGCATTAGATGATCAGCACTGAAAGATGTGCCCCTCAGAGTGCAGCAAAACAAGGGAGAAAAGACGCAGTGAATTAATGCCGGCAAAGGCCTACAGCAAGTTGCCTTGCCGTTTTACCAGCAAGCAACTTTTGTGTTGTGACCCGAGTGACAATACAGTTGCGATAGTCAAACGCAGATATGCTTGTTGACAACCTCACTGCACATTAAAAATTGTAAAATTTTTCATCATAATTGTAACCTGTAAACAAATTGTCCCTAAACTTCTCTCAAGCTTTTCCCGACTAGCAGGTACTATTGGCGTCAAATGAAACCCGAACAGTAGCAAGCATTAGCAATGGTATATAGTGCGCGCCGTCCAGTCATGACCGTGGACATGCGCAGTGCTTCCAAGCCGAAGTGCTGCGCGCTTGTCAAGGGTGATGAATGGATGGCACACACTATACCATTTCTAATTCTTGCCGCTATTCGTGTTTCATTTGACGCCAACAGTACTTGGCTGCCAACCACTCATGATGGCTACTGTCAAGATGGAGACAAATGGCATGGCAACTGCATGTCTGTTTTGTCAGTTTTCATGGAAGTCGTGTACACACCCGCCCAACCAAACCTTCCCATTTGTGGACGCTGTCTTATCAGCACCGCTTATCATTTCTGCCCTGGCATAAAATGGGCAAGCACTTGTTCACAGTCTGGAATAAGGGATCAATAAATCTATTTCGGCTTTTTTTAATACTATGCTAGGCACTACCATGTCCCAATTTGACATGCTCCTTGATTACACTAGTCAACTGTAGTTCCCATCGTTTTTCTTTACGTCATAATCACAACCTTTCTATTAAAAAAAAGTGCAAGTGATGCCCCTTTACACTTTCTGTGGCTTCGTTAGGCTGTGTTTAACAAGAAAATGGGCTCCTCGAACCATTCCTCTTCTTTCGTATACTTTATTGCCGAGTTACAAATGGCTTTGCGGTTTTACGTGCCAACTCTTGCAGCATAGCGATGCAGGGGTTGTTTTCAAACCATGGCGAGTTGCCGTGTTTGGCAAGACGAGCTAAATCTAGGAGGCGCACGTCGAGAAGTGATGCTCACCCTGGTCGTCGGCCGGCATGCTCAAGGCATGCTCCAGCAGCCTGTGCAAGATGCGCAGCTCCTCAAGGTGTGCTGACATTCGGCACCCAACCATCGCGGGATCCTGACCCGAACAGTCAAACAGCGGCATGTCTGCAATGCAACAAAGATGAAATGAAATTCTCACACTGCAACACAAAACGTGGTAGCTTAGTGAATAATAGAACCTATACCCAACTGTTAAGCTGGCTTTCTCGCGCTGGCGGATGAGGAAGATATGGCAGAAATGTTAACTACCAAAACAAAGTAACGCACATGTTGCAGATTGAACACTACATGCACAAGTACACAACAATGGCACACACACTCTCGATTCTCACGATTCCGGCATGAAAAACCAGAGGAACACTGTTGAACCCGGATGTGTCAAACTGAACGGGATCGTGAAATAGATCAATATATCAATACAAGATACACAAAATATACCTGCATGAATCTCATCTTAAGCTCTGTACATTAGGTCACTCTCGAGATTTTGAGAAATGGGAATTTACCTATTTGTTTCTCTATGGCCGTGCCATCGGCATAAAAGTTTCCATAGTATTTAATTTTCATCCATGCTTCCTTGTGAAAAGCACAGATGCATGGATGCATACTTTCTAATGGAAAGCATGCATCAGACTCTGGGACCTTCGATTTTGTTCCAGATGAATACTGTATTAATATACAGTAGAATCGTGGTTATACGAATCTCAAGGGGGAGCGAAAATGTTCGTATCACCCGAAATTTCGTATCGTCAAAAACCTAGCAAAATCCGTATTCATGGGGAGACAGCAACTCACAAGATTGGGGACACACGGACACAAGATTGCACGATTTTGTACCAGCACAGGAATGAAGAAACGCGTTTAATGATTGAGGCCTGGCATATTGATAATAGTGGGATAATAGTGGTAGCGCATGCGTGAACCAACCATCGATTAATTCACATAAAGAAGAAATCAGGTGTCTTAATACAGTAAAACCTCATTAATTCAAACTCTGTTAATTCGAAATCCCACTTAATTAGGATTTCTGCAGTCCCGTATTTAACAAAGCAAATATGAGTGGATAACTTGAAGCGGCAATCGGCACCAGCCCGGTTAATTCGAAAACTTTGGGTGCCATGTGCCAATTCTCGATCCCGGTTTCGCCGCAAGTCTGCGGAAACGACTGCCCTTGGGAGCCACAAGGCAATGCAATGCAGCGATACTAATGAGTGACAGGTGAGGCACCCCATCCTCACTACCGTCAGCGCAAAAAAAAAAAAAAAAAAGAAAAAGAAAAGCGGTTTCATGGTCATCTGAAACAAGCCCCTGCGGAAAAGGGCTTCACTGCAACACAGCGGTGACACACGGGCAGCATATTGCATGCTTCTCGCAACGTCAGCACGTTATGATTTACCCATTCATTCTGGGAAATGAAAAAACTAAGGACGGTCTGATGGAATTCGCGATGTACAATACGAACATCCAATTGGCGGTTGCTTCGGCAATTCGCGCGCTTGCACTGCTGGCGGAGTTCTTGCCTGCAATGTCTACTTCAAAAACTCAGTTCGAAAACTTCAATGATCATCTTTTCCACCCAGAACACATCGCCAATTCCGTCACACTGGTCATTATTAAATTTTATTTTACCAGAAAGAATGGGCAAATGGTGCTGACGCTGCGAGGAGCAGGCGACATGCTGCCCGCATATCACCACTGTGTTGCGGTGAAGCACATTTTTCTTTCCGCAGGCGCGCATTTCAGCAGAACACAAAACCCTTTTTTTTGTTTTTTTTTTCTGCTGGCATCAGCGAGGCCCGCTGTTTCCCGGGTTTGCGGCGAAATTGGGACGGGTATTGCTGAAAAACTTAACCCTTGGGGTCTCAAACTAGCAGGAACAACAAACGACCACCTCCTGACTAGTACTTAATTTGAAGACTTTTCACAGTCCTAGTGACTTTGAATTAACCGAGGTTTTACTGCAGTTATCTCTCACGTTGACCATTATGTGTGCCGGATTGATACTTCACCTAGTGCTTGGGCATGCGCAGATAAGTTTTCGTGCCTTCTTTCTTTACCGCCGTTGTGCGCATTTTCAGTTGTTAGTCGGCGTTTGTGGTGTCTTGACTTCTCTCTTGTGTATGTGTTTGCACACCCTGTCTCTTTAACATGAATACTTACCAACCAGCTCAACTCTGTTATTCTAAACATGGTTTTGCATCGCCTCGAGGATAGGAAGGCATTGCAAGCTTTCTGCGCCCCTTCTGGTTTTGCACTGCCCCCATGATCGGCGCACTGTCACGTGGTGTTTTAGCAGGGTGTTTTAGAAGCGACAATAATACCATATGGCAAGTACGAAAATACCTTACCGTCATTCTCGGCACGCGGCTTTTTTTTTTTAGGCTGCAGGACTTCTATTAGTCATTTTGATCACCTCGTCAAGTTACTGTATGCAGTAAGAAACTCGTGCGGCCAAAAAGTTTTAAAAGAAGCTGTGTGCTGACCACAATGGTGGGGTATTTCTGTAGTTACTGTAAACTGGCACTGCTAAAACACTACTACAGTAAAAGCTCGTTAATTTGGATTTTACGGGACTGGAAATAATGTCCGAATTAACCAAATGCCAAATTAACGAATAAACAGGAAAAACATTAAAATCAAGTTGGAGAAGCATACCTTTATTTGCTGAAGTATTATGTAATGGTCGTCTGCGTTTTCGCGCAGATTCCGGCTGACATTACAATTTTTCTTTACTCTTCCAAATGGCCAACGGCACGCTAACTGTCGGAAGTGCTCAGGCAAACGTCCTCTAATAACAAAAGCGCCTCCGAGACTTCCCGTGAGGTGCGATGAGGTCGCAACATCATTAATAATTTCTTGATCGGTCAGGAGACCAGTCGTTTCAATGGATCTTTCAATGGAACACAAATTGGTATGTTGCCCCAAGTCATTACAAGTTAAACCCCTTTACAAGAGGCACTGATATAACGACAATTGGATATTAGAGACACCAGTGCACCTTGATCGGAATAGGGGTTGATCAGAAAACGAGAATATCGTACCCTGCTAATAAGAGACCTCGTATAAGGGACAAGAACTGCTCGCCTTCGAGTTTGAATTATCGAGAGCCTACTGTAGTTGCTAGCTGGTGAGACAACTTCAAAGTGCCGTTGCAACAGTGACCACCCGTCCATCATTCCTACGTCCTTTCATGCTTGTCAAGGCCTCCCCTCTGATAAGGATGGCTTTAGTTTTTGTTGCAGTGGAAGCGTAACTGACTGACACAGCTGAATTTATCTATTAGTGTCCGTTTTAACCAAGCAACTCGTTCACTGACAAGTTGTTCAAACGAATTCCATGCACCACTTACACAGGGTGTCCAAGATCGCTTGACATCTTTGACCTTGGCCCAGGTCCACTCCAACATGAAGGGCAGCAGCGGCTCTCCAGACAAATGAGCTGTGGAAGAAACAGAGCAGTCAGAAAACATATGCATTAGCCACAATTTCATTCAACTCAATATGCAACAGAATCGGGGCTGCCCTGACTGCCTCACCTATGCAGAGGTGCACTATTTTTAACAGCAAAGCTGTTAGTCGAGGCTGCCCCGTTCGTTGGCGTAGCGCTGATCACGTGGCCTCGCAGTGTGGCGAGAGTGAGGCTTGCTAGGAAGGGGAGGGCGGAGGATGTCTGGGCTCAGAGGAGGGGTGAAAACTTCCGAGAAACGTGCCAAGATGGAGTGAGGGTGAGTATAAAAGAGCCTGTCGGTGTCTGTGAGAGTGTCTGCAACAACCTAAGGTTTCAAGCAAGCGTGCAAATGCTGAGGAACAGAAAGAAGTGTGGAAAGATAAGCAGGGATTATGGCTTCGTGGTGTCGGGCTGGGTAGCACCACTCACACTCTTTTTTTCATGCATTCGCTCACTGCACAAGTGCCGCCCCACTTCCGCACTGGTTTCCACACAGAATTCTGTTTTCTCTTTCTTGGAGATGTTGTTGCTGCACATTTGGGAATGATTTTACCTCTGGTGTATCCACTGTTGATATTTTGAGACATTCAGAGTCTAGCGCAGGAACCTTTCCAGATAAGGGGTGTAGAATACATGGACCTCGCACGATAACCAGAAAAAAATTTAACTTAACCGATATTTCGAGATGTCGAAGTTCGAGTTAATGAGGGCTCGCTGTACAGTCAAATCCCGCTACAACGAAATTGACGGGACGTGCGATAAAGGTCGTTGTCGCGGAATTTCGTTGCAGCGAAATTTCATCTATAGACCACAAAAGTTAGGAACATCTGATGATCATGACTCGTCCTTTGGTCCCGGCAAGCGCATGCATTGTCCTTTGCATTTAACTCTCGCTAACTCGGACGTACTTGGCCGCACACCGAGTGAATGTATTTTCTCGCGTATAACACGCACAAGATTATACAGAAAATATAGCGCTAAACTTGAGGTGCGGGTTATACGCGAATTTCAGTGCGCAAGTTGGCTTCGCGGTAATGCAAGGAAGGCGGCTTTGCGTCACTACGCGAGTTGTACCCGTGGGTTATACACGAGCAAATACGATATGCAAGCTACCCTCGAAGCGTGCAGAGTGCGTAGCGCCGCGAAGGAGCGTGCCAAAGTTCGCTAGAGGCTAACTAAAAACGAAGTGCCGAAGCTCCGTACTACCACAGTCATGAGCGAGCAAAAGGAAAGCTGAAACGCTTCGTGCCGTTTTACGACTTTATTGCCTTTAATCTTTCTTCCGGTGTGTTAGCTGCGTACTTGAGCATATTTGCTATCGATGATTGCGACGATAGCGACCGCGGTTTTCTGCGCAGCGGTTGCGGCAAGCGGTAGTTCCGTTTTCAATCTGTGCGCTCTGGCCGTGCGCGTGCCTTCAGAACTGCGATCGTTGCTATCTGTGATCGCGTCTACCGCTGTTTTGACTGCAGCATTGCTTTGAGTCGGCACGCGTACGTTGGATGCGCGCGTACTTTCGTGGTAGCACATGATCGCGTCGACCCGACCGCTGTTTGTATTCGCAGCTGTTGCGGCACAATGTAGTTACGCTTTGACTAGGTGCGCGCTGGCCGCGCGTGTGCCTTCAAAACTCCGTGGATGTCATTCACGATCACAGGGCTTGTGACGACGAGCAGTAGTCTTGTTTTGCTGCTACGTCAAAACAATGGCGGGAGTTCTCGAAGAACGATTCTTCCGCGGCCCGCATGCGCATCAAACCCGCTGGCAGCATCATGGCGGATGGACGATCTGTCGCAGAGCATCTCAATGGCGAATAATTTACCGGGATGTGCGTGTGGTGGCAGAAAGCATGTCTCCGATGATGACACGGGTCTTGCGATGCGGCCGCACGGCTCTGGCAACGAGAAACGGTCAAGTTTCTAGCGGAATTTCACGGCAGTCCTAGGCAAGCTCCTTTTCCTTATGTGGTGGCACTCGCGAAAACTTCGTTCAAGCGGAAATACCCAGAAATAGTATTCGTTGTGACGAGACCTTTTTCGCATTGTTTTCTATGGGCGGCTGACGGGGAATTGAAAATTATTCATTGTGGCGGAAATTTCGTTGTAGCGTTACTCGTTATAGCGGGATTCGACTGTATTGCCAAAGAAACTGTTTAATGAGGAAACTAGAACTTGCACATGCCTGCAATAACAGTGAGCCGTTCAGGCAATAACAAATTGAAAACACTAGACTAGCACGGGCTTCCGCACAACCTTGTAGAGCAGGCAATCTCCACCTGGTCTTCGTGGAACAAAGGAGTCCTAATAGCATCTCAGGTTTCCACAAACATTCGCAACGAACCGAGGCCCTTGTTATTTCTTCATTTGCTTCCCCAATTTATGGCGAATTCCACTGGTCGAGCCGGAGCAAGTTTTCTTGCTCCGCGTTCAAGGATCTGCGTTCCACTGGTCGATTCGCAGCAAGTTCGCGTTTTCCACTGGCAGATTCGGAGCAACCCACTCCGCGACGGAGCGTTCCGAGTTGCTCCGTCTTGCAGAGGTGGATTTCGCCGGAACTCCGGCAACGCGGTGACGTCATTTTCGGTACAGTCGGGCAACTCTGTTGTTTTCAGCGTGTTTAAGGCGGGGTGTGATCACCCTGTGCACTTGTTTACATTCATAAAATGACGTTGTTTGACTCTGCTGGGCGAGCTTCTGGTTTGCTTCGGTTTGCTTCTTGCTCTGAGCGATAGCGAGATCACGAGTTCTGACAGTAGTAGCAGCAGCGATGACGACGAACCTTACGTGCTCTACGAAATGATGTTTAAAGAAATGTTCCCTGAACCACTGTGCGCACGCTCGAAGATCATCGGCGGCTACATCGAAGAAGAGATTTTCATGCGCCCGTCCATATTTGCCAGCGCAACACAAGAAAATGGCACGCCTGCTTTACGCCACTGCGGGGCCAAAATGCGCGCTTTGCAGCGGCGAGTCGGCGACCCATGGAAACGCACAGAGCGGAAGCAGAAATAGTTCCCGGAGCCAATTTACGTGACGTATGCATAAACAACTTCCGGAGCGACCTCACGCGGAGCATTCACGTGTTCCACTGGCAGATTTGGCTTGGTAAAATCCGAGTGCTCGCTTCAGGATTTCGGCGGCCGCTCCGGATCTCCCAGTGGAATTCTCCATTAGAGAATAAATTTGGCACATCATGTTAACATTAGCAAAGCCATTAAGGCAAACGTTTGTGAAATCCCCACTCACGGCAGTCTGCAATAAGCTAGACACCCACCACTTTAGGCTGTCCCTGACAATATTGGTTAGACAGCATTGGTTCGGCTGTCTGAAAAGTCTCCCAAGGCCACAGAGTTTGAGAATACTTGTTGCAAGGCTTTCAAGAGTGAAAATGACTTACCTTGAAGGCATGCCACCAGGAATCCAATCAGTCTGTTTTCCAGTGCCACGTTCAGCACCGCTTTCTGAGCTGTCTGTGCCAAAGGATAAAAACAAAAACAAGATTCAACACTCGTGAACAACTAATCATCGCACCACTACAAACTATAGACCACAAGCCGAATTTCCTAGTTACGTACGAAGATGTTAGGATAGAAGATAGCCACAGAGGGAAGAAAGCTACAGTTTTCTTATGCTGCATTTACACACTTTTCCATGACGACGATGCCCCTTATTTATGACAATGTCAATGCCTGTCATACAATTTGTGCTGTTGTCCACTGTCATACCGAATATAAAAAATAAACTTTTCAGCTACAACATGATGTCCACAGTTATTGCACGGCAAGGTGATGTCACCAGACAACAAAATGAACTGGACAAACACTAGCTCATAGCTTTCTTGGCATTAACTTGTCAAGAAAAACGTCAGCAGAAGGCTGATCTGTCACACGTCTGATGTGTGCATGCACCAACAGAAGATTTTGCAAACGCACATTTTCGAACAAACGGAGTGCAACAAGTTGGTGAAAAAGCGATACGTGCTACTGCAAGCCAAATGCAGGTCTGATCTATCTATTCCTGTGGTGGCTACAATCTAACTCCTGTTCTTAAAGGGCACTAAAGGCCAATAACAATTTATGTCGGAGCAAAAGGTCAATGTGTGAGAACGTCTAAAACATCAATATTATCAACAGCAGTGCTCCACTAATCGAGAAATTCAGGTAAATGTAGGACACTATGTTAGCCACGAGTGGGACATTTTGGAAATGATCCCAATGACGTCAAGAGTCCCGAGTACAATTAATCACTAGTAATCAAACTAGTTGCGATAAAAAAAGAACCTTCCGTGCATCGCAAGACTCAATAAAATGCTGCGTTTCGTTTCTGCTCGATTCATGGAAAAAAGAACCTCTTGGCGTTACCATGGGGAATGGCGCGAGTGGTTCTAAAGTTCAGTTTTCGGCGAGCTGCGCGTCTCAGTGGTAGTTTCGGTATCGCATACTCCTGTGTGTGCTTGGCTCTTGCTATTTATGCACTGTTGATACTATACTGCTGCTGCTGGCGAAGCTAAGCTCCGTCACAGTGAACTATACAGTTTCGGAGTGGCCAGTGGCTGCGCCTTCGCAAGCTGTTGCACGAGAAACCACAACGTCGGTGGCCGGGCAGTAAAGGCAGGCAACGTTGGGCACGGCAACTGCTACGTCAAAAGGCCCGTTCAGGCGGGTGGTTTGAAGCGCACCAACGCCGTGCAGACCACTAAAACGGGATTTTCTTTCAGAATAAGCATTTCCTTGGCACGGAACAAGCACTACGAGGTTTCTGCAACGCTATTTCAACGATCAATATCGGCTTAATATTTGCCTTTAGTGTCCCTTTAAATAAGTCAATCAAGGAATCCATGCCCCAGCACCTTCAGCAAGTCCAAGGCCAATTCCAACAAATTTCCATCTTGGATTAGTTTCAGCGTGAACCTACTTTCATATGTGAAGAATCAATGCAACAGCCACTCCTCGCTTAAGGGGAGATGCTACTCGAAGACACTTTTTCTTTAATATTCACCCTAGAGCAATGAAACTTGAGCTGCTTATAGAACTTTTTATGCTGATTTCAAATATATAATTAGTTTTCTTGCAACTTGCACACTTTTAGTTCTGCAACATGACAAAGTGAAAACCTTAAGCCTTTTGCCCCCCGTCTTTTCAGACCTAAACTTCAATAATTTTTTACAATTGATAGTTCATAATGTTTCAAATAAAGTGTGGAATGCAAATAACTAATTAGGAAGTCCATACAAAATATGTACTAGACGTGAAAAATTTTAACGTGGGAAGTTCATATTTCTCCTACCCTAGTAAAAGTTTACATAACTTTTTTTTATTATATAATAAGAATATTGAAACTTAAACAAGATAATTGCATTTAACGTACTTTGGAAAAAATTTGGGAAAAAATTCACGCAGATTTGAGCACCAGAAGTACCCGAAAAAGGGGGGGCACATTGACAAAAATGGCAAAATTTGCGTTTTGAGAAAAACGAGTTTTAAAGTCAAAATTGCATGTTTATTTATCAAAGATGTCATTGAATGCGACGAAATTTGTACACAAGAAAGAACAATCCTCCTTGTAGTGGCCACTGCCATTAAAATGCGCCAGCACCATAGGTTCGGCCCTCATGGCTCTTTTGAGCTGGCTCCTCGACAAGAGATTTTTTCTTCAGTGCACGCCGACGAGCCCTTGCTTCTCCTGTTAGTTTTTGAGACATTTTTTTCTGGCATGTGCTGTCCTGTGATGTGCCAAGAGCAACCAGATCATGAGGCGGGAGCACGCCAAGCTCTTCCAGAACACGTTCAAAACTGGAGTGCCCTCGATTAAACCAACATGTTCAGTGCTGTCATATCGGCAATCAACGAAGACTCGTCGTCCTGTGATTTTTCTTCGTCTTCGAAGAATCCGATCTTTTTCTGGGAGGCACTCACATATTCGAATGCCGCGGCAAACTCGTCGGACGCATCGGCGTCACTGCCACTACGCCTTGCGGCGGGCA
>NC_051177.1:141401283-141468349 GCF_013339695.2 Rhipicephalus sanguineus | reverse complement strand
CCGGTATCGAAAGTTACCTCGTCAAAGGCGGATAGGTGGGCCAAGAAGCATTCTTCTTCCTAAAGCTTGGGTGTATAGTCGTGATCCTTCAGTAAGCTTAACCGGATACCCTATAGCGTCCACTCGTGAACTTGGGGAAACAGCCGGCGAACGTATACACTTAGGGTACGCTGCGAATTAAAGATAGAATGCACGTGTTTCAATCCTTGTTGAACGAGCTATTTCGTGAGCTGGTCAACGAAATGCTACGGAACCTTAGCTGGGGAAAACAGCGCAGAAATGGACGAGGACGCCGGAACACAGTACACTGGACGAGCGCTGTTCCTGCGTACTCGTCCTTTTTTTTTTTGCGCTGTTTTTGGCAGCTAAGCACGTGCCAACTCTCCCAAATCAATGTCTTGCGGTATAGAACCGCCACCCTTGCTTTCCTTTTGGTTTTTCCTTGATGGCAAAAGGTGTCCACTATACTTGTCAGTTGAAGTTATGACACCTTAGCAGCATCACATCGAAGCAGACAGGGCCTAGCCAGAAATTTTTATCAAGGGGGGGGGGGGTTCAACCATACTTGTATGTGCGTGTGCTTGTATGTTTGTACGTGTGTGTGCATATATACACAAGCAAATCTGAAAATTTTCGGGAGGTTTGAACCCCCCAATTCCCCCCCCCCCCCCCCCCCGTGGCTACGCCCCTGGAAGCTGTCACAAGAAAAGCACACCAAAGAGACATTTTGAGAACAGATCTATAATTCATATATGAGCATAATGATAACAATATTGTGTTAGGATTTTGCGTCTCAAGCCTACGATATGATTATGAGAGACGCCGTAGTGGAGGGCTTCGCACACTTCGACCGAATTTCGGATTCTTTAATACGCACCTAAATCTAAGCACACGCGCCTCTATAATAGCGTTTCGCCTCCGTACCTTCGGGTCAGTATAGTCGAGCACCGTAACCACTAGACCACCTAGGCGGGTCATAATGCACGAAGCAGAAACTGCGAAAACGGTAGCACTCATTACAATCTTCAGAAATTTACGTGCCGTCTTGTTTTCCCGACTTCACGTGCAGTGAGCTTCTGGAAAAAAAAAAAAAAAAAAAAAACTAACGCGGTCGCATTTGGATACGTCCACACGCTAACCGAGCTGATCCCGTGACTTGTCTTTATTAAGCGTGTCCATGATTCCAGCGATCTCCGATCGACTCTACCTCCTAGCTATGTATACCCCATGATAGGTCGAGTAAACGCAGATTAGAGATATCGCGACCCTGCAATAAGGTTGTTTCGGTGAAGGTCCGGTGAGCGGTTGCCATGCATTACGGAGCGATCTCCGTGAGGTGGGATGGCGCAGAATGTTCAAAGGTACGTAGGTCCATACTAATTCTCCAGATATGGCAATGTGCGCATAACGTATATATATATACGCGTAAATGACGCTTTCACCCGCTATTCCATTAGCGGACAGTGTCATATCGGGGACAGCGGATAAGAGGTAAGCTGCACACAACTCCTCACCTGACTGAGTCAGGTGAGGAGTTGTGTGCATTACTACGTATACCGGTGAGAGGTGCCGATGGCGATGGCGCTGATTCAGCGCAAAAAAAAAATGGCGAACAGCCGCTCAAATGTCAGCTGTCGTAGAAATTTGAGCATTGAGCGCGTGCGCAGGTACCTTGCATAAACCTTCGCCTTAAAACTTCCTTTTCAAACGCTTATCGTTGACGCGTCCTACCGCCGCCCGAGAAAGTTCTGCGGGTTCTCAAGACATATGCAGATAACTCTTGAAGCCCGTCGCAACTTCTCCCATAATATCCTTTCTTATACTTAGCTCGGATTGGCCGAAGAGAAGCGCGCGTTGCGTCTCGAAGTTGGCACGAGGTTGCAGCCTTGACACTGTCCACTGCTATGCGAAATCACGGACGAGAAAAGCAAATGAGGAGGAGGACGCCGCCTGGTGTGTGTTGCCACGGCTCACCGCCCGAGCGTTTATTTTTAGACCGGCGGCGCTGTCTTTCGCCGCGTGGCCGATTCGCGAGAAACGCGAAGGACGCGGTACGTGAGATGGAATCTGCGCACGCGACACCGCAAAGCACATGCATATTAGGCCTGGCAACAATGCGAGGGTATTGTCACTCGTCACACAACGGCGCGTATACCTTGAGAACTCGAGCGAGTGGAACTCGATATCCTCTCTTGGATACGAAGAATAGCGGTTCTTTCACGCGATTGAGCCGTTCAGTGCATCGGAATTGACCGTATTTGTGTGAGGAATCGAGACCGGGTCTTCCCCCCTAAA
The DNA here is from genome assembly GCF_013339695.2 of Rhipicephalus sanguineus. Classification (NCBI taxonomy): domain Eukaryota; kingdom Metazoa; phylum Arthropoda; class Arachnida; order Ixodida; family Ixodidae; genus Rhipicephalus; species Rhipicephalus sanguineus. The sequence goes on along the minus strand of NC_051177.1, from coordinate 141,466,054 downwards.
AAAAAAAAAACATAAAAAGCTGACCCTAAAGGTAACCTATGCTTTATAGGTGCATTGCGCCTCATTCATCATCATTTTCAGCTTATTATATGTCCACTACAGCGCTAAGGTTACACTGAGCTCCATTTTATCCATTCCTGGCGAGCTGATTCCATCTTATTCCTACAACTGCATCGTAATTTCGTCGCCCCACTAACGCTCTGCCGTCCTCGGCTGCGTTTTCTCATCCCTTGGTACCCATTGTGTTGCTCTAACCGACCATCTTTTGGTGTCCTGCGCATTACGTGACCTGCCCAGGTCAATTCCTTTCTCCTAACGTCAACAATAGGATATCGGCTACCCACGGCAAGGGCATTTAAGGGAATATAAATGACGGCGCTGATGAATCAAAGAAACGAATCGTATAATGATTTATGCTTACCGTAAGGGCCTCTGTCGGGTGTAGTTACATAACGTGGGGTGGGGATACGGTAACGAAGAAAGAGAACTGTGACACGGCCGCAAAAGCTACATGCAGGAGTCAGGTTGTTGATTCCTCTGAAAGCTAAAGTGAAAGCTTCGCACGCATTTTACTTAACTGGTATTCGTCATGCGGTGAAGAATATCTATAGAAACTTACGTTTATCATACCAGAAATAAGAAATCAGGCCGAACTTTGTTAAACGAGGACAACTAACAGGTCTACTTGTTCCGTTATTTAGCAACTCATATGTTCATCGAAAGAAACACCGAATGGCTGGCTGTGTTGGGTACGTTCTGTTCCGTGAGTTTCAAGCCGAACCCATACTGCATTGCTTTTTTTTGTTTTGTTTGTTTCTGCGCGTGCGCAGTGGCGCTGGCCTTTCTGCTGGGATACAGCATAATATACGACTATGCTGCATATATAGTCTTCGCGAGCCGCTCGCATGTGAACATGTTATAGCTCTTTATTGGGGAAACTAGCCAGAGCGGTATGACGTGACATAATGCCGCGACCACGGGTATGCAATTCTGATAAGGGCGACGGTTCCCAGAGCAGCACCTTGTTCGCGAACACACGCAGTGCGTGCGCGATACATGCATCAGTGGGCCTTTTGAAGTGCACCGCACTGACAAGTGCCATCTTGGCAGAGGTACAGGAAGGGCGTTATTTCGTAATACCGTTTTTTTTTTCTTGCTTGATCGGCACATTGCCACGCATAGGCCGGCAAAAAATGTGGAGCTCACTGCAGACTCACTCAAGTAATATATTTTGCGCTTAGGGCTCGCTCAAACTGAGACTCACGGCTCGATCTAAGTCTGAGTGAGTCCGAACAAGTCGATTCACGGGTGTGTCTGTCTATAATAGCTTTTTCGTTCACGGTGTCAGTGCTCTTTAACGCCAATATCTAGCGTATATCGGTGCTGTGCGTGAACCGTTTTGATCTCGTATCTTCAAGTACGAGTTATCAGTGGTTGCAATCCAGTAATGACGTTTTTATTGAAAGACAGGGCTCACACAAGATCTCTTTATCACGAACTTCCCACGACAGAGTTTGCGAGGGAGAAGAAGTCAAAGTAACTCCTCCGTAACTCAAGCCTCCTATCAATATTGAACTGGCGTATGAACGCTAGTGCGTTGAAGTATGTGTGAGTAGACGTGGTATAACGTAAGCCGAGATGAGGCTGATGGTAATGCTAAAATGAAGTAGATAGGACCATAGGTCGGCCAAAAATATGGAGCTCACTTACACTTACTTACGTATTATATTTTGCGATTGGGTCTCACTCGGACACTGGGCTCACCAAAAATTATGCTCAGCCGGACTCACTAGCACTCTACTCGCTAAAATTTTTCTAAACCGGACTTAAACACACCAAATATTACTCAGCGGGACTTACTCCTACTCCGATTCACGGCTCGACCTGAGTCTGAGTGAGTCGACTCATGAGTGATTTTTCTTACCTATGTTGCCGCGTGCTAAGCACGCATGCACATTCAAATGCGTAGCAGGTGCAAGCGCCTTCGGAATCCTGTAGACCGGGCCTGAAGATAGGGCGGTAACCTGCTGCTCAAACGTTTCTCGCGCTTTTGAGTCGTCGTCTGCTACACGTCGTCTACTGACGACATGTAGCAGACGACTTGATTTTTTGACGACATCTGATGTGTGTGCGTTACAGCACTCTGTCGTACCAATCTCCAAGTTATCTACACATGGCGGCAGTCGCTTAAGCTATCAGTGACGTTCTTTAGTGGCGCGTGTGCGTTATCAGTTGATACATTTGCGGGATAGCACCGTTCATTTGCACCCGAGCGATAACCGAAGTGGCGTGATCACGTTAGGCCGTCCTACATTTACCGCAAAACCAGTTTTTCTACTGGTACCTCTGTACGCGAGATGTCACCGCCGGTCTTTTCGCGGAAATTGAAAACCTGTTCACGGCAGCACGTAAACGATATGCACGTGCCAAGTGTTGGATCTGTACGCTGTGTGCTGGCTGCACGGGACGCGAATGCTGGCAGCCAGGCGACGCTCATCGGGTTTCGCGCCGATATATTTTTTTTTCTTTTTTGGAGTCAGGATCGATAGATGGACCGTGAAGTCGCGTTAGTTGCCATGGGCCTCCGCATAACCTTGACGTGATTGAATAATAGACCACGGTGGTCACTGTAACATGGTCATAAGACTTTTTCGCAACGCCAAGGTTCTGCAAAGCAACTATTCTCTAGTTTATTATCGCTTCAGATTATGCCGGGATCGTCTTGATTTGCGTCTTAAGAATTCATATATTAAACTGAATTACGTACGAGCTTGCACTAAGCGTAAGTCTCAGCTGAGTCCGTGTGGTGCCCTAGTGCATCACGTGGCTTCAAAGTCTCAATGAGGAAGCGCTTCGCATGAACTATGTGCGCGCGTTGTAGGCACACGCGGATTATTGAAGTGATTATGACGAAACAGTCTCTCTTAACAATCTTGTCAGTTGATATGTGTTGACAGGACAAAGGACAGACGGATCTCACATTTTCGATTTCTTCCTTTATCTGCTTGAACACGGCGGGCACACCCGGCAGCTCCACGTGATCACTTTCCAAAATATTGTTTAACAAACGTGTGCCACGCTCTGCTTACCATGCTCGAACTGTGTAGTGCTGAGAGAGAGTGTGCGTTGATTTTAACGAAGGTAGGGAAGGTGATCGAAGTGCGAAAGGGGGTAGTACTTTTATTTTTTAATTTCATATGTTGATACTGTCGAGCGGCTATTAGAAGGGTTGAAGCACAAATGCTCGAAAACATAAAGCACTCCCATTTCACAGCAGCAAGGCATGGACACTTGGAACAGCTCGTTCACACCACGTCATAGACACAGTGAATTCATGCGCAGTAGCAAATGTTTGTCTGAACTCGGTGACATACACTGAGCCACAAAGAAGAAATTAAAAAAAAAAAAAACAAGAAAGAAGAAAACGAGGGGGTATGCTGCGCGTTCCGCCCTACAACTGTGCATCGAAAGGAGGCCGCTCTGACCTCTACCAAGGTGTCACTGAGCCAAAGCGACAAAGAGAGGACGCGTGCGAAGAAAGAAAGGATTGGAGGCTGGCGCCAGCCAGTCTGACGGAGCGAGTCGCGCGATCTCTCTTCCCCCTTTTTTTTTTTCTCTCCGTAAGAGCGGCGACGATAGATCGTCGACGTACTGACGCGTGCCACAACAGTGAAAGAGATAAATGCAATGCGGCCGCTGCTCGAGTTACAGATAAGCGAAGAGCGGGAGGATCGAAGAAATGTTAGCAGAGATAGCGGAAGGCGTCACACTCCCACCCCTCGTGCGAGCCTGTGCGGGGCGCGTCAGCGATGTGAAGACGCCCCTCACTCGAAGAAAGGGGGTGAGTGGAGTGAAGCTGTCTAGTGCATTTGTACACCCAGATAAGAGGGAGAGGAGGTTGAAGAGTCACTTCAGACTAGACGATCGGCACACTGAGCTCGTAGTACAGTGATTATGCTTGCCCGCTAAAGGAGACCGAGTACTCTTTCGATTACGAGAACACTCGGAACGCGGGTTGTGCCGACGCGTTCGAAAAAATGTAGCCGCAGAAAAGGTGGGAGAGGAGGTCTGGAGAACCTTTAATCGCCGCGTCGAAAACCTGGCCGTGATTTGGACATTGCTCGTAATTCGCTATGAACTCTTCGGGGCTGTCTCGACTCTCTGGGGCAGTTTTATACGGTAACGTTTGTTCTATGATTATAACGTAATTCATGTTTTCCTTCCTTTTTCTTCGAAGCTTGGTCACTTCATTAAATTAGGTCCCTTTAGTTTTCTTTCATTGTTATATTTTTAACAGTCGTCAACGTTTTACGCCTTCCGTCCTTTCCCCGATCTAATGCAGTGCACGCCTCGTCAATCGATATTTGCTGATTTGTTCTACACGGCGTTTCGGGTGACGGATTTCATCAAGTTTTCAACACCCGCACGATTTGCGAAGTGTTGTATGCCACTAGCGCCATCTCTAAATGGTTTTTGTACTGAGTTACACCCGCGTATACCTGCAGTAAAGCTAACCGTTCTTGCCAGCCGAGTTAACTTGCATGATTACATACCTGTGTCTTTTCTTCTTACTTAAATATAAAAAAAATACATGCGAATGTAGGGTACATTAGAGCCGGCTATCCCATCAACATGATAACGTGAGAAACACACCAAAACAAGGAAAATTAGAATGAATAAAGATCAGAAAAGAGAAAAATGAGATGCTGTATGTAGTACATGTACGATATGTGGCGTATGAAGAATTCATTCTATCGCTGTTTATGTACTTCTGTTTCTACTACGCTGTCACTGACATATCAGTTCCGAAGGTGTGGCCCCATTAGACTCGCTTCTTGCTTGCAGTGCACGTGAAACTTATTTCTTCTATAAACGGCGTCACAGATGAAACCGGACACGCCGTATATATGAAACACGAACACAACGACCAAGCGTTTTATCGCGCATTTTCGTCCACTTTTGTACGTTGCTTCGTTCAGAAGAAATGATACCTGCCGACGAACCCAATGGTCAGGTAGTCTACTAATGTAAAGCCATAGTACATTTCTTCATTGAGTAAATTTTCATTAGGACACCTACCCGCACGTTACCGACCCGGTAATGCGGCCTTCGCCCCTTCTGTTCTCACAGAGCACCTATCTCTGAGCCAGTGGTCCGATAGTGAAGACCACGCGCATTCGACCGAATCGCGGAAGTTCAGCGTAGGCGTCGCCAATCAAATAAAGCGCATTGCAGCGTGTGTGTATACGTGACATATCTTTTAGTAATTCCTTCCTTCGTTTCTTTATCGCACGCATAGAACTCGCCCACTTCCTACATACGCCCGTGTACTCTTAATTGGCCACTCTTTTCCGAGAGCTCTCGTAAGAGCCTGCGCAGTTCCACTGAACTATACTTACCGAGTCTCGGTGCGTATCACTGTGACGGCGGCTTCCGCGACCGGTGCGCGTTGCGTAAAGGGCGATGAATGCGTGCAATGGTGTATGCTGTGTTGCGCTTTTATATAGAAAGAACTGTTACAAAATAAATAAATTAATAATAATAATAATAATAATAATAATAATAATAATAATAATAATAATAATAATAATAATAATAATAATAATAATAATATATAATAATAATAATGGCGTCGAGTGGTACGTAATAACAGCTCTTAAATAGTAGTCTCGTTTCACTTTTTTTCTCTTTTTTTTTTTCGGAGGGCTCGTTAGTGTATCACAGCTGTGGATCATCATCGTATAATACAGATTTGCGTTTTCCCGCTCAATTTGGTCGATTGAGCATTGAGCAACGCGCGTCACCGAAAACGAGCATCGCTGCGTTGTTATAATATTATTCGCGTTTCTTTACCTCGATGCCACAGTTCCTCGAGTGCCTTTTCGCACCTTCCACGTGTAACGAGGAACGTACTAGCTGCAAATTAATGAATCACTCGCTGTTCCGCGCACTCGTGTACCACGTGTATACTTTCAATGTTTTCCATCGCTCCCTAATTTCCCAGTGCAGGGTAGTCAACCTGGCATTTCATTTCCTTTTCTACCTCGTTTGTTTGTTCGTTGGCTTGGTCTCTTTAACCACGTTGACTTTCTCTCTCTCCTCTATCGCAGGCGAGACGACGACGTACGTCCTACGCGTGGCGGTACGTGCCCGCCAGCGTGCCCTGGGTCCCCTGCACCCGGGCTTCGACATCAACGGCATCATCCACGACGGCCTGTGCAAGCTGCTGCCGGAGAACGCGCACAAGATGTGCAGCGGACGACTGCACGTCTCCCTCACGCGGGTCTCCGATGGCAAAAACGTGCTGCTGTCGCAATTCGAGTCCCGGGAACACCTCGTCGAGGTGGGTGCATCAACAGCACACTTTCACACTGCACAAAGCTCGGATGTTATGATTTTATATCGGTTGAGTAGATGTCGACTCCTGGAGACACCATGCATGAGCAGATATTTCAGCGGTCTCAAACACGCGGCCCGCGAACCTTGCGTTAGCGGCCGGCCGGGCCCCCCGCGCATGACTGTCCTCGTCCGATATTTTTCGTGAGGCACCCAATGCGGTCACCATGTGTTCCCGTTGTTGTGTCTTGTCTGATTTTGCCTCGCGCACTTTTTGAGCGGATCGTACGGACCTTCTATAGCAAGGTCGTGAGCCAATCAGAATTGACTATAGGTAGTCAATCCGACCAATAAGTATGATGGAATTTGACGATGTCCAGAAGAACAGCATCCCAGCATATATAGATCGCACCGCGAAAAGTTGCACCTCGCGAAGGCGACCGTGCTCCTTCACGACCGCTGTTGAATCTCGAAACTATCCTTTGCCGTTCTTGAAGCTCTGAAGCTATCAAATCTTTTGATAAACGTTCGCTCGTTTCGCCGGCAGAATTAGGATTCGAACTTGCGGGCTTTTTTTTTTTTTTTTTTTTTTTTCCTCCGAGTAACCGACCGCCGGCAGGGCTTCATGTGTATAGTGCATTACTGCGACGTACACCATGAAAGGTTCAGCACACCCTTCCGGAGGCCTTATCAGCATCAAGAATGTATGCCTGCGGTATAGGTTCGCGTTATCTTGAAGCGGCCTGCTTAGATAGGGAGTGGTATGAAAGTGGATAGCGCGCCAGTGATAAGGACAAAAAAAAAACGAAACTGCATTGCCTGAATCCCACTTCCAGCCGCACCGGCGCCACCGGTCGGCGGGAATCGTCGATCAAGCGAGGCGCTTTATTATGTTACGCCAGAATGGGGGGGGAGGAAAATCGCGGCTATGCAGCAAGCGCTTTGGTTTTATACGTGACACAACTACGATATGATTGGCGAGTATGTAACGTACGTATAAGGCATCGTGAGGGTCGCACAATGAACTCTGTAGCGTAATTGTTTGTGCGTCGCAGCTCTGGTCTCTGGAGAGGGCTTCTCTTCTCGATCGCTCGTGTCGCCCTTGGGTACATATACAGTAGAACCTCGCTGATACGTTCCCGTTTAGTACGATTTCCCGCGGTGCCAAAGTTCGCGTTATCGTTTTCAAGCCAAACTGCGCGATGTTTTAGTGAATTTGGATAGTACGTTTTACCGGGTAGTACGTTTCTCGCACCAACGTATTAACGAGGTTATACTGTATAGAAGGCTTCAGCCGCTGCAAAGACTCCTCTAAGATTTCGTTTCGGTTACGCTTATACTGTCGACGACAGGCCTTGAAAGCTGCAGTCGAAAATGCATGCTTCCTGGCAATAACCGCTGTCTCCATATGCGGTATGTAAAACCTCTAGAGAGAGAGGTTTATATAGTCTCGGCCTCTGATCCGTCGCGCGTTTCAAGGCGCTCATGAGAAAAAAAAGAAAGCGACACCGCCCTTGGCGTTATCTGTGTCGACCAACAGTCAAGCCTCTGTGCAAACACGCGAGCGATAATGGCGAAACAAGCTGATAATTGCGCAGCATTAGCATGACAGCGCACTTATGCGGAACACCTTGCAATCGCGTACCGCACGACATGGGTCGAGTGGCGGCATAATTAATTGACGTCCTGACTAATTGATACTCATGCCGCTTTGCGCGTTTTGTCACCAAACGATGAACGCGCTTGTCAACGCTTTATATCACTCATTGTGCGCTGGCTTACTGAAAACGACGCTGCGGAAGGACGTGGTTATATAATCTCTGTTATTGGTGCAGTACATGTGGCAGACGGGCTTTTGACGCTCCGTCGACCCCGATAATAGGGTCTTTTAGCAGTGCCGGTTTACCGAAATACCGTACCGTCATGGTCTGCACATAGCTTTCCTTCTTTTTTTTTTGTGCGTGTGTAACTGTGTAGCCACGCGAGTTGCTCATCGCGTAGGGTAACGTGATGAGACGGTGAAAGTGGCCAATAGAGATCTTGTAGATTAAGAAAGCTACGTGCCGACCACGACGGCACGGAATTGGCGTACTTACCGCACGGTAAACTGGTGCTGCTAAAAGACCGAGAGCTGAGACCGATCGAGGGCATGGGTTCGATTCCCGGCCGCGACGGCCGCGAAGAACAGACCCGTGTGGTATATACATTTGTCTAGGTGCACGTTAAATAACCACAGGTGGTGGAAATTAGTCTCGAATCCCCTACTATACTTGGTTTTGACTAGTAAAACCCCAGCGCTTACTCCTATAATGGGAGCGTGTGCACGCAAGGGGGCTGTTAGCAAAACTTAACATATACATGGGCCACACGGAACGCGCGCGTCATGTCCTCGCTCACTGTCACGTGGCGTCATTGTTTCGCTGGAAGGCCGTTCGCTTCCGAGCGATATAGTGTGCGTGTAACTGATGCGGCGAGCAAGCCTTCCTTTTTATCTGTGCTCGAACTACATCTCCTGCTGATAAGGTCGGAACGCGGCTTTTCTCTTCGAAAGCGCGATGATAGAAAGCGTCGGCAACGTTGGAAGGCGCCTGGCATCGCTATACTCGCAGGCAAATTAGCTTGGCAATGAATGGAAAGCTGAATGGAAGCAATCGATCAAGCATTTATTTAACGTTCCCTGAAGTAACAACCTATAGGTCTGTGTGAACGTTGACGCACTCATACATTGAAAAAATGATTATGAAAGAAAAAAAAAAAAAAACTGCGAGCAAACGCATAAGTTTTCAAGAAAGGAAAACGTCAGCATCAAGTGGTAAGAACAGCGCATGATACAGGAACGCTAACACGCGATGCAAGAGGGCGCTGATGATAAATGAGGACAATTCGCATGCATCAACGCAAGACGTGTAGGAAACTATGCGCTACTTTACTACTAACTACGACTGCTGCTGCTGCTGCTACTACTACTACTACTACTTATATTATTATTATTATTATTATTATTATTATTATATTATTATTATTATTATTATTATTATTATTATTATTATTATTATTATTAGCGGGAGTTGTTCAAGTCTGGGAATGAGTTTTGATTTTCGAATATACGTACAGTAAAGAGCTGTAAGGCCCTGTGTACGGCCGTGGAACGTAGCACAATGAAGAGAGAGAGAGAGAGAGAAAAAAAGAGAACCACTGCGTCTTCGTAATGCTACAGTAGTCTGAGCTCGTTGAACGAAACGCGTGACCGTCGCGTCGCATGATCGCCTCTGACGACGGCCAGACCGGCGCGCATTTCTTCGAGTCGGCCACTTTTTTGTTTCAAGGCTCTTTCTATCGCTGGCGTATAAGGCAGCCACGTCGAGAGAGCCACGCGTGCTTGTGTGTGTGTTTTATCTTATTTTTATTACGATCACGAGGAAGTGGCGACGTGTGTGGAAAACCGAATCGTGCGCCGCGGGCTATGAGTTACGTAACCATCTCGATCATTCTATATGTACACCTTTACTTTCCCGAATCGCGAAGGTCGTCATGCAGGTATGCGGCCAATTATATAACCCTTTTTTTTGTTGTTGTTGTTGATACAGTGCCGCCGTACGAGTACATTCTTCTGGAAAAATCTTTATCGTGTTGTGTAAGGTGTAGCATAAAGCGCTAACTATAAAAGCACTTTTACGGCGCTTCTTAGAAAATGCATGGCTGCCTGCAGCTTATAGACGCGCCTGCGTGTCTTTTTGGCATCTACGCGCTCGTGTAGTTAACACGTACTTGTACTGTTAATTTCTGAACTGTCGTTTTTGTTTCTTGGATTATTTTCGGTACTGTTAATTTTATTTGCACTCCCCCTCCCCTTTAGGGCTTTAGGCGTAACTCTAGGCTCACGAAATACATGTTGGACTTCGACCCTTTCCATGCAGGTATCTGTTACAGTATTCAGACGAGTGATTGAAAAGCAGCCTATCTATCTATCTATCTATCTATCTATCTATCTATCTATCTATCTATCTATCTATCTATCTATCTATCTATCTATCTATCTATCTATCTATCTATCTATCTATCTATCTATCTATCTATCTATCTATCTATCTATCTATCTATCTATCTATCTATCTATCTATCTATCTATCTATCTATCTATCTATCTATCTATCTATCTATCTATCTATCTATCATCTATCTATCTATCTATCTATCTATCTATCTATCTATCTATCTATCTATCTATCTATCTATCTATCTATCTATCTATCTATCTATCTATCTATCTATCTATCTATCTATCTAATCTATCTATCTATCTATCAGTCTGTCTGTCTGTCTGTCTGTCTGTCTGTCTGTCTGTCTGTCTGTCTGTCTGTCCACACACACACACACACACACACACACACACACACACACACACACACACACACACACACACACACACACACACACACACACACACACACACACACACACACACACACACACACACACACTTCAAGCGTAACAAAACTTGCTCTGTAGGCATTGTCCATGTCGTGCACGCACGATGCACGCCCAGCTCGCCAGCTCTGACCCGGAGGTACAGCTTGCGCTTCTGGGTCACGTCAGGCAGTAGACAGTGGAGCCCTGGACTGGGGGCCCCACCCATCGAGCTCATGACCCCTTATCCCAACCCTTATGAATAAAGTTGTACTACTACTACTACTACCGAGACATCGCTGTACGCTCGCCGCAGATATACGAGACACCTATGCATGTGTTGGCGTTGCTTCAGACCTTCGTCTTCCCATGACAAACACTAAAGGGCTTCTCTTTAGCTTCCACATAGCTGCGAGCTGTTTATTAGTTATATATATAACTACGAAGGTATCTTCTAATGTAGCACATCTGATGCGCCTTCGGCGTTGGTTTAGGTTTAGCGACGTGCACAACGAGCGGGTGGCGGCGTTATCGGGGCACACGAATGCCAGGAAGATTGCATTCCGCAAGTGTACGTATATATAGCCGAGAGCGCCGATTAGTATACGTGGACGTTAGTCGTCATCGCTTAGCGAAGAAGACGAGACAACGGAAACCGCGCATAGTCAAGCCTCCTTGGATGCCGTTCAGCCGTGTGGACACAACGCTTGGCAACGCTCCCAACATTGATGATGCGCAACCGACACGCGCAACTCCGCGCATGGGCCCGCAGGTCCATTAACATATCTGTTGCTGCAACAGGTAACACTATGGTATACCTATGTGCTTGTGTTTTCCCCCCTTTTAGGTTTGTCAATTTTCTCGCAGGCGAACGTATAGGACGGCGGCAAGAGGGCTCGTATACGTGTTTAAATATTATTCCAAATTTTCTGCCGCGTTTCTTGTGTAATGCTGCGTGTCTAAGTTTTTTTTTTCTTCCATGTATTGTAACCCACTGCCCTCTGAAATGCTTGGGCGGCGACTGAGGGTATGCAAAATAAATAAATAATTACATAAATTAGCAGCCGTCATACGTGCTCCTGTAAATGATATGACGTTGCTCTGCTGAGCACGAGGGTGTGGGTTCGGTACCTGGCCAGCCATGGCGGCCGCATTTCGATGGAGCCGAAATGTAGGAACATCCCCATGCTTAGATTCATGCGCAAGCTAAGAAAATCCGGGTGGTCAAAATTAATTGCGTAACCCCCGCAATATATACACAGCGTGTACCTCATGATCGTATCGTCGTTTTGGCGCTTGCAACCGCGCCAACTTTTCCTTATTTTGGTCTGTAAACACAAACTCCACTACATACACGCATCACGGCATCACGCCACTCGGGCGAAGCATAGCGCGTAAGGTCATTAGCCGATCGTCTCTGCAGTGCACCGCAGTATAGTGTAGCTGTCATCACGTTCGAGTAATGGTGCTTATACACATCAGTTGATCCATTTGCAGCGTTTGCGCGAAACATCGTGCGGCAGCTTTTCCGCGTGCGCGCATTGTTTACGCTACTAGCCGCTGCTTGAAAGCAAAAAAAAAGAAAAAAGAAAAAGGCCTAGGATGCACATGAAGTGTTGCGCAGGCCGTCACGCACGTGCACACAGTTTGCATCACGGCCTTGCATGGGTTGAATGAATGGAGAGTTTGAGATTTAGCGCCTTATAGCGTTTAGGAAAACTAAGAAAAAAAAATGTCATTTGACTCTTTTTTGAGAGTTCTGGCTTGCCACGTATATGACTCTCTTTAAAGAGTCACGTGAACTCTCTTTGGAGATCATTATACTCTCTTTGGAGAGTCGTGTGACCCACGAGAGAGTTCACGTGACTCTTTAAAGAGAGTCATATACGTGGCAAGCCAGGACTCTCCGAAAGGAGTCACACATACTCCTTTTTGTTTTCTTACAGGGTGTACGGTAACCATCGCGGGAGTACGAGATAATCCAAACCAGAATATAAAGCAGAGCAGGATTTGAGGACTTGCGTCCTGAAGGCCCTTTGCGTTGCGTTAAGACGCTAAAACCTAAAGATCCCTAATAAACCGGCTGTTTAAATTAACGAATGTTCGGTTCAGTTTACAGCGTCGCAAAACGTGCGCACAAAAATCGCGCGCTTCCGTGACTGCGTGCTCGGAGCAAAGCGGCTTTGCCGGTTGTACTTTACCTATTGTACAACGATTTTTTGTATATACACTATCTGAAGAGTTCTGTGCATGACTCTGCTTATTTGTTCCTCATTCCGAGGATTTGGGGACATTTGCATGTGGCGCCATCTCTCGGCGGCAGCAACGGCGTCCTGCCATAACTGAATGGTAAATAGGCAAAAAAAAATGATATCTCTTGAAAGAATTTAAGCTAGTCATCGAAAACGACTTCGGGTTCTACATGGCAGATACACACTGGAAAATTTTGGTAAAATTGCAGTATGCGCACAACAGAGCGTGTGGCTTCCAAGGACAATTGAACACCGCCCATGAGAAACATATTGCAGCACTGTAATTTTAACAGAATGTTCAAACAAGTCTCTGTTGTATAGAACCGGGAGTCGTTTTTTATAACTAGCTTTCTTCGTCAGATATGCTTTTTTTTTTCGCCTATTTCTCATTCAGTTACGCCAGGCCACCGCTGTCACCAACGAGAGATGGCGCTACGTGCTAATGTCCCCAAATCTTGGTCACACTGGCTTCTTTCAATCGAACATTGTACATTGGCCAAAATTATGAATGTTACAGGATGCCATTTTTTTATAGTAATTGTAAAAAAACGGGGCTGTTCAATATTCGAAAGCCAACTGAAAAGTATTCGATACTCGATTCAGTTTTGGCAGTTGCGCTTGATTCGGTCTGAAAAATGACGGTTCGCTGACTCCTATACAGAATACCTGTCTTGCGCCAGCTGACGTCTTGCGTCAATACTCCCGATTTTACGCTGCCCTTGCATTCTTCGACTGCGCTTCCCTTCCCTTGTTGGCAATCACCTGTTCGATAGCTGTAATAGACTACCGGTTATCTACCCTGAGCATTTCATGACCTGTCCAGCTCCGATCCTTCATCTTAAGGAATGTGGGCTACTCCAGTAATGAAAACCGTTATCTTCACACCTAGCATTTTTTTCTTCCATCGCGCCATGCGCGTGCCTGTTCTGTTTTTATGTGCGTGCACAAGCGCGTGCACATCTCAGATTGTCTATTATGTTGTACCTCCCTACCTTTACACCTCACAGTTTCATAAAACGTGCGGCTAAAACGTATATGCATACATCTAACCTAATACAATATAAATATATGTGCATACCTGTATAACGATCTCCTATTTTGTTCTGATTGCAGGCGCTGAAGTGCAGCTGCTTCATACCCTTCTACTCCGGCCTGAGGCCTCCGAAAATTAACGGAGTGGTAAGTGAGCCTTGCGAATCCTGTATAGTTTCGTTTTGCTACGTGCATCGATCGATGTGCCGTGGTTTCTGACGTGTTTTACTCGTGTGTATGGTCGCAGGCGTACATGGACGGCGGCTTCAGCGACAACCAGCCGTCGCTGGACGAGAACACGGTGACCGTGTCGCCGTTCGCTGGCGACAGCGACATCTGCCCCATCGACGACTCCTACAACCTAACGCAGATCAACTTCAGCAACACCAGCATATCGGTGAGTGCGTTGTAACTGCGAGGATGCGTGTCAAGCGCGCACGCATGCACGGAACTTTAAGGGAAAATGCGTTACTGAGCCTATCCTTCGGTTCATTTGCATGACACGGCGGCTTGCTTCGCCTTTAGTAAGAGTCATTACCTCAGGTGATTGCACTCATCAATACATTTGAGCAAGTACCGCAGGTACATCGTCAGCGTGACGCGCGTTAAATCGATGTATGCTTGATTCGTCGGCGGCCGTGAAAATTTTCGTGCCCGCGTTTCTGTTTTATAGATGGCTTGCACTGACGTAACTGAAACTGCCAGGTTGGAGCACCAAAATGGCGGGACGTGAACTCTGTGACGTCACGTTTGTGTTATCGGCATAGGCGTGCGCAGAGTTCCCCATTAGGGGGGGTCAAAGATCCGCCGCCGCGCCTCCCCCCACCCTACTAAGTCAATGAATGGGGCAGATTTAGCGCACCCCCTCCCCTCTTGGGTGGCTAGAAGGGTCAATGTACGGGGCAGATTTTGCGCCCCCCCTCTTAGGTGATTAGGGGGGGCGGCCGCCCCCCCCTGCCCCCCCTGTGCGCACGCCTATGGTTATCGGTACCTCGCGTGCTGGTTCCTTCGTTATTCAAACACGGATTCCCAATAACGTTCCAGCGACGTCGTTATCACACTGAAGCAGGTTAATCGCCGCGTGATTATACTGCTTTGACGTCATCAAATCCGTCATGTTGCAGCCATGTCATGAGTCCATGACGTCACGTGCAAGGCATGTATAGGTAGTTGAGCGAACAATCGCTCACATGTAATGCTTGTTTTACTCGTGACGAAGGTAAAAATTCGATTACTTGAGCGAGAAACCACGAAAGCGCAACGTTCCCAATGTACGATTAACAAGCTTTACAGTTATCGCTTTATCTTTTCATCTCTCTCTTGCATCGCTTTAAATCTGCAACTCAACTCAATAGCTGTAGCACCGCTTCCACGGGTCCACGCATGCTGTAGAAATAAGCGCTGTAGTTGTGAAAACACGTGACAGCGGCACTGAGATAAAGGCAACCGTTATCTCTTTCTCTCGTACAGATATGCCCGGGAAACTTATACAGGGCGGCCCGTATCTTCTTTCCCCCCGACCCCGAGATACTGAGCCGAATGTGTCAGCAGGGCTTCGACGACGCTGTTCGTTTCCTGCAGAAGCACAGTAAGTATTATTTGGACCGGCGTTTGTTTGCTGTTCTGGCAATCTCTGTTATCATTTTGCGAGAGTGGCACCCTGCTGCTGTGTGCCCTTGCAACTGCCCACAGGATATCACCGTGCGCAGTGTATATTTAAGGTATCGCAAAATCGGGTAACATGCACTGCGATACGAGAAGTTTTAGCAGGCAGTTAAGCTGCTTGCTAAAATATTGCCTAAATAAGAAAAAGAAAAGTTATTCGTGGGGCAGATGCATTATCACAGAAAGCAAGTCGAGTGTTTAAATGATAAATTACGGTTATCACTCGCTTTATCCTTATCTTCTTCAACTTGTTTGTTTTCGCTTATTAACCGTACATTCTGCAGCGCGAGTATTGCATAAACACTGCGGCGCATAAAGATAATGCACTGAAAAGAATTGAAATCTTTTATCACTGATGTCGGGTTTGCCTCATGTATACTGTGACTCGTCGGCGTTAATATTTTTTCTCCTGCTATTTCTTTTCTCTTTAATGCCACCAGCCAGCGTTCGGATGCTGAAATCAGGTAAAATTCGCATTTCACTGTTCTGCGACAGTGCCTGGGCCTGCGCCGAATTTCTGACCACGTAACAGGCTGTTTTGCGCGCTCTCTTTCAGTGCTATAGCAGGTAATGCAGATATCCCATTTCACATTTTTTTTATATCGTAGTTTGATTGATAACGCCACTAACTCTGTCGAGGGATAACTTAATTGCACTCTGTTGAAATCGCAGGCGCTTCTTTCTGGCAAAGAAACGCTTGGCAGCGGTGCAGCCTTAAAGACAACGTCAGCAGATAACACCACCATGTCATGCTGTAGACCCTTTAGATACTGGTGCCGCAAAGCAAACTATGGGTCGAGTGCGTGTCGCGGTTGAGTAAGGGTCGTTCTGAACTTGAAACTATCTAGTATGCATGGTCTCATGCGTTATGGCGTTGGCTAGTCGGTGGCACCACATCTAAATTGTCCTGTATCTGCATTTTTTAAAAGCAGGAAATGGCATGTATCGATAGACCTCTCCAACCCACAGTTATGCAATGTAGTATGATATTTCTGACCGAACTAAACAATTAAATAAACGTAAACAAATAAAAATAAAATAAAAACGTACCGATATAAGTCTATTTTTGTGGCTGTTGTTGCCTAACGTCTCTAACTTAGCCTGTATGCTGCTACAAAGTAACACTGTCTTTCTTTTACGGCAATCTGATGAGCGAGTTATACACCAAATTTTTTAGATACCGTTTTCTGCCCCCGAATGGTCGTGTTATTGCTCAAGTGAGCGGTGGGGCACTTCAGCTGTTCGGTTACCCTGAAAGCACATTCGTGACGCTTTGTATGCACACCTGTACGCAAGCCTGAGTAACGTTTGACCCTTCCGTTTTGCAGACATGATCTCCTGCACCAGCTGCTTGGCAGTGCAGTCAAGTTTCGTGATGGCGGCGCCCGAGGCGAGCCCCGACCTGAGCACCGACTCGGACGCCGAGCAGGCGTGCGACAACTGCCACAGCTGCAAGCAGCGTCAGCAGTTGGCCCTCACTGACAGCCTGCCCGAAACTATCGTCAGAGGTGAGTATACTGACTTTCGAGCACAACATTCGCATAGTGAATGCTACGGCTCTCATTTGCCGTGGGTGTGCTATTCTGGATGCCGTTTAAACCCGCCATATTGTCAAATCCGCCTTCTTCACGATGCCGCGGCGCATGCGTCCTTTCCAACGGGAAAGTCTCGAAGCTCCTCTTCATCTCGGAGGCGTTCGCTCTGACGATACCGGTTGTCCCGGCCCATACCAAAACCCTACCAAAATGGCAGAAGCCAGCACAGAAAAATAAAAAAAAAGCGGATTCTGTAGCAGTGGCATTCCTAGGCCAATCGCCGAGGCCATTCAGAGCTGACAAAATGGCGACGTTGGACAACATGGAGGAATTCGACAGTGTCCGCGTGTCTGTTCTGGCTTCGAGGTCGTCAGTCAGTGAACGCATTTCGTATGCTGTGTAATTATGGCACGTTCGGAGTGTCAAAAACCTAGTTTGAGCAAAGATTGGTGCGCGGTGACCCTCTCTAGCGTACCATATCTCTGGTTGTTCAGTACGCCAACCCCTCCACGCACCTTTCTCAACACCCTCTCCATTCACCGTACACCTCTTCTTCTACACCAACTCCAATGGACTCCTTGTAAAGGGGCTTCATAGAGAGGGTTTCTCTCCACGAAGTCTTGCTCTGTCAACTCGTGGCCTCCGAGGCCATGCTACAGTCCGGAGAGGGGCTGAGGTATGCAGCTGGGAAATGGCCGTGACAGCTATTATATATGTCTTAATTAGTGCATTTCATCGTTGTGTAGTGTGTGTGTGTGTGTGTGTGTGTGGGAAGGTGGAGTTGAAGGGCCGTTTTTGGCGCCGTAGTTGTCCGCCGCCACCGCCGCTGGTGTCCGTAACCACTATCGCTCGAAATAAAAAAGAAAAACGAAATAAGAAAATATTTCCAGGATAGAATGAGGTTCGAACCTGGGCACTTTGCGTGGGAGCCCAGTATTCTACCTCAGATCCATGCCGGTGCTTGGAACTGCTTTGCAAAACGACCCTATACAGGCTTCATGTCGGGAAGGAACCACTAACGTATGTAATGTAGCGTGGTAGAAGAGTAGAATAACAAGCAAGCGTCACACAGCGCGAATTGCGCAACGAGGGTGTTGTTGAATGCTTCAAACCCATTACAAAGGGCTCTGTCATAATTCTTCGTCATCAGCCACAGCATCAACAAAGTGCGCATAATGCCTTACAGGTGTTTAGCGGGTACCACGGTTCTCCGCAGAATGAAGAAAAAATTGCATAGTGGCTGCTTCCCTACTTCACAGAAATTATGATGATTTATAGCGTAGTGGGTTACTCGCAAGTGCACTTCTATTGGTTGCCAAGGAAGCCCATGAGGTCTCCATCATCAATTTCCTCAGGGTCTCAATAAAGTTATTTCCCCCTCTCTTTCTCACGTCAACGTATGTTATAAAGCATGGTGGGAGAGTTAGATAACGACCGGGCGTCACACAATACATAACTAGTGGTTCGTTTAAAGCTTCCAACCCATTACAAAGGGCTCAGCCATAATTCTTCATCGTGATCAACCTTCTCATCAACAAAGTACACATAATGCCTTACAGATGGTACCTCGCCTCTCCACAGAATGACGAATGATGTTGTGGTGGGTGCGTCCCAACTTCACAAAAATTATGATTTGTGGCATAGTGGGTACGTTGCTAGTGTACTTGCATTAGTAGCCACAAGTGAGTTTATAACGGGCTCCTCCATCTTTCGCCGTGACTGTGCTGCGCTTTCCGCGCAGGCCTGGTGTTTTTTCAATTCCCCGTTCTTTGTTGTAATGACCTGGACTCTTTATATTGGGAGGTCTGTTGTTCTCTGAGTGACATAGACATAATGCTGCCGAGAAATGTTCTCTATTAGCTAACGCAGCTGCCCAATCGCAGGGGCGTAGGCAGAAATTTTTCTCGGGGGGGGGGGCACCTCCTTGATCTGTAGTGGGGACGAGCAGGCAGACGTGGTCGAGTGTCATTTTCTGCTCTGTATGCTATGGCAAAAAAAAAATTTCGGGGGGGGGGGGGGGGGGTGCACGGGCCCGGGTGTGCCCTAACGTGGCTACGCCCCTGCCCAATCGACCTTCTGAAGATGTCCGCAACTTTATTTCTAACTCCCACCCTCTTTGTTGCTTGTGTACAGCTATCCAGGATGCGTCTGACCAGCTGAACAAAGGAGTGATCAACTGGCTCTTCAGACACCGCCCTATGAAGCTCCTCTCCATACTGACCATTCCATACGTGCTGCCCATCGACATCACCATCGTCGTTATTTGCAAGTAAGAACAAAAATTCAGTCTATCTACCGCTTTCTTTCGTGATGCATGACGGATGTGGGAATTAAACGTATCATCACTGGAGGAGACTTGCTTTCTTCCGCTACGTTTGTTGCCCTTCGCCAAACGAAAGGTTAGGTTTTTGGAGGACGCTATTGCTGAACTTATTGAGTGAAATGTGTCCAGGTGATCCGACGGTTGAAGTTACATTTTCTTGGAGTAATCGAGCGTTCGTACTGCGTGAAAAAGTGTTGCTCAGTGAGGGCGAGAAACTCGGTTATTAGGTTCAACGGCCTATCAACTGAAGTTTGTTATATACATAAAGAATACGATGAGTAGTGTGGTTTCCTTATCCCCCAGCTTGCACACCATGTGTGCGTAAAATACCAAGTTTATGTAACCCCATGTATACGGCTAAGTATAGTTTGCTTACTATACTCGCTGTAATTTTAGGCCTGACATTTTTTTCTTTTTTTGCAAGATTGGCAATAATTAACGCTTGTGTCAGGCAACAGAGGAAGAGTCCGAGAGTTTCTTGCGATCTCTTGCATCGTCATGTATTCAGTCCCGACTGTCATTTTATACATCAATATATGGTAAGACGAACATCTTAGGCGACTTCGCTGCGTAGCGTTGTCGTCGTAGTTGAGATTCAGGAGCGTGGTTCCACTTACGTGTGGGGAAAAGTGCGAAATATACTAAACACGAAGAAGAAAGAGGAACACCGCGTTTGTCTTACCCTCTTTCATCGTATTTAGTTTATGTTGCGATGTGCGCCACAAGAAGAGTTTAGAGACGTTTTTATATTCGTCGAAAGCACGTCGGCATATGCGTGCTGTTCGGCATCCAGCGCTGTGGCGCCTAGCCACTCACACATGTTTAACGCTCGTGTTTGTTTCGTCTCGCGCAGGATGTGGCAACTGCTGCCAAAGATGCGGCGGGAAATCCGCCGCCGGCTCATGCGCACCGTGGGCGTGGCGCGCGACTTCACCTCCAAGCTGCAGAGCAAGCATCCGCTGTACAGCGCGCGCTTCTCCTGCCAGCTCAACATCACCGAGTTCAACTACACGCCGGACGAACCGGAGCCTCGACCGAAGACACCGACGGGCCCGCCGCCGCGTCGGGTGCCGGCCCCGATGCTGAGGCACGACCTGCGCAGCCGCAGCCTCGAAGACCTGGTTCGCGGCAACCCCAGACTGCAGCAGCGCCAACGCGTGCTGCAGCGCAAGTCGTCCTACGCGGGCATGGCGCTGCCCCGACGTACAGGCAGCGAGGACACCACCGTGGTCAGCTCGCTCAACTTCGGCTTCACCATGAACTTATCGGGAAGCGGCGGCGGCACTACCACCGGCGCGACCGCCGCGGGACCGCAGGGCGCCGTGGTCGGAGGACCCGTGGAACGCTGTCGCAGGCAGAGCGTCGTCGAGGCGTTGCGGACCCTGAGCGAGGACCGCGAGGAAGACGCCACGGTGGACGCCATAGCGCTCACCAACCAGGCGCTCAACTGGGAGAAGGAGTGCATCGAGCGATGCCAGAGCAAGGAGGACGCCGACAAGCTGGAACACATCCTGGACGTGACTCAGCAGAAGGACGCACTCATGGCCTTCTACTACACGGACTCGACGACGCACCGGGTCCGCGTCACCGAGATCTTCAACGTCACCGACACGGCGCCCAACTCGAGGGCCTCGTCTCCGCGTCGACCACGAACGGAGACGGAGGCGCGCAGAAGAGGCGACTGTATGGTGGACACGTCCGGACCTGCGAGCTCCCGAAGGACGCCGCCGCTCCTGAGGATGTCTCCGGTGGACGAAGGGACACCCACCAGTCCCGGGCAGCCGCCGTGCTTCGACGAGGGCCCGTCGACCGCGTCGTCGTCTTTGACGTCGTCGCCGTCTACGACGGGGAACGCGTGGAATTCATCGGCCGAGTACGCCGACGATTCGTCGTCGCCTTCGACGTCCGGAGCGTCTTTCAACTGCGAGCACAAGGTGCCCCGCAGAAAGAACTCCGTCGCGTTCGTCACCTGTGGAACTCGCTGAATTCGTCGGTTGTGTGCGCTGGCAACTTATCCTCGGCGTCTGATGGACTGAAGCCTCCAACGCTGACCGACTGGCAGGCGAAGCCTTCGGTCGAGTTCGTCAGCTGTGAAACTCGGTGATTGAACACCTGTGCGTGCAGTATGCCAAACTGTATAATGTAACCATGGCGCCACAAATATGTGCCACATTCTGATTTATGATCTTAGCGTCTTGCTGTTTTTCTGCAGGAGCAAAGAAACACTCGTTATATGCATTTTTATTTATACAGTCGTGCGTGAGGAAGTGCACGTTAAATGTTTTTTTTTTCTTCTTCTTCTCGTTGTACTGCGAAGGACTCGATGTACTTATACAGTGAATGACTTCTGGAACTCAAGGGAATGTACTGTACACCCGAGTGACTTTTTTTACATCGGACTTCGTGCCAACGTATGATGCAGAAGACATGCGTCGTTACTTGCTCGGTGATCAAAGAGTGATAGAATTGCTCAAATTTCAGCAGCTGTTTGGTGAACATTCACTGTTATGTTCCTTGGTTCTAAAGGGACACCTCAGGATGGCTGTCCGAACCAAAGATCTCACGTTTATTTATTGCCATGTCTAAAAATGTGGTAATGGATAAAGCTTAATTGTTACTGACCCGATGCAGTTCTCGTCTTGTTCCCTTCCCCACCTCCGTTATTTCTTTCACTACGTTCAGATGCACAACATGCCTCACCTTCTAACGCACACAGGAGAAGCTGTGCGCCTACACGTTCGGTTCAGCCAGCTGCGCTTGCCGTCGAGACGTCACCAGTCGAGAGCAACGGGGAAACACAGAATTAGGTGGCATATGACTGCTGTTACCTCGATGTCTTTATTCGGCCGAGCTGCGCGATGAACTCGGATGACACTTGACAGTGATGAGTATATACTGGTGCATGAATAAGATTAAGGGCAAATATTTAGCCCACACTGATTATTCCTACGTGCCATCTGTAGTGAGGGATCATCAACGTCATAATTCCCCCTAGCGCGGAATCGTCCAACCTGGCCGCTGTTAGCGATGCAGTGCGCCCTGTAAAATATTTTAAAGGGGTCCCGAGCCACTTTTCCAAGAAATAAATGAACCTCAGTATCGCGGTTTACTGCCTCTCGAATCGATCGCCGAAAAAACTATAGAGCGCGGCGCCGCCACGGGATGGCACCTCGTTGCAAGAAGCGCATCTGATCCAAACAGCACTTTTGGTTTATCTATAGGCCAATAGCAGCAACCTGCTATATGACGACATACAGCTGGCGTAGCCAGAAATTTTTTCCGGGGGGGGGGGGTGGGACTGTACAGCTGGTGTCCCGCCTGGGGCGCCAGCTCTATGTCGCCCCCCCCCCCCCCTCGAAAAAAATTCTGGCTACGCTACTGGGAGAGAGTGGGGACGGGCCTAAGCGCTCCTTGCCACGCACGACTGCAAGATTTGGCTGAGCTGTTCGTAGAATCGCCTGTTTTACGCAGGATGTGTTTCTCACCAAGCACGAAGTATGGTTCAGTACCCCTTTAAAAGGCCCCTAACCAGCGTCTGAACATATACAAGTAAACATGCGTGTTATTCTCTCCTGGCGTTTCTCGTTCTTCTGGCGCACTTCGTGACGCAAGAACGGTGATTCCCGTGACGCCATTACGATACATTCTCTCGACAGGTCCATATACACGAAATATCAGTTGTGAACTGTCTCCTACACTGCTTTGCCATGCAGCCGCCCGCCTGTTCTTCCTTGTCTCGCATGACTATTGTGCGCGATCAACTGATTTCACTTCATTTTGTGTGTTTACGAATGCGCAAGCGGAGATATAATAGCGTGTAGCCGACAAGCGTCGTCATTGAGTGTGTTGGTATATTTTTCTGGCTACAGTTAACTGGGGCACTGTTTATACAGGCACAATAGACTCTCTACTTATATATTTCGCTGAAAAAGCGCTAAATATTGGGTGACTGAGTCATGGCCCCTTTAAGGTCACGACGCGCGCTGACGAACGGACGTCTTGCCGCTTTGTCCTCCGGAGCAGGCGCGTAGGCAGAAATTTTTTTCTGGTTGAGGGGGGAGGCACCATCTGATCTGAAGGGGGGGGGGGGCAGGAAGATGTGGTCGAGTGTCATTTTGGGCTTTGTATGCAATGGCAAAATAATTCGGGTGGGGGGGGGGGGGGTAGCACGGGCCGGGTGTGCCACTGCTCCAAACTTCTTGCCCCTTTGTCCACCCTCCGAAAGCTTGGTGCACCTAGCGTGCCTCCAGGATCCTAACCTGGTTTTGCACTTCCTCCGTGATGGGCGCACCGTTGACCGAGCTAAGATGCATATAATGACGTCACGTGACGTCACTACGACGTTACAAATTATGGCTATGAACGACGTCACGATGACGTCATCGCGTGATGATTTTTTTCCATCACTCGTGTTGACTCCGCCGACGGGGGACGGCGACGCGGGACGCCGGTCAATTTTCGTGTTTTATGAGGCATCTAAGGCTTTTGCCTTAGTAATGTCCCCTCAGCTTAACTGTCTCTTGGTTTCATTAGTTGTGTCTAAGAAATAAATTAGCCCCTCGAACAGTTCCCCTTCTCAGTATTCTTGTCCAGGTTTTCATAATGTTTCGCACAGCATCACTGCACAGCTCCTTCGGAGCCAGTTCAGAGAGAGAGAGAGAGAACAACTTTATTAAAAATAAATGAACCCCAGTCCGGGTCCACTCCGCGCCGACATGAATGTCGGTGCGGTTAGAGTTACTGTATATGCAAGGTAGCATATACAGTAACTCTAGGGCTCTAGGTGCGGTGAAACTCGGCTCCCCTTAACGGAGAACCATGTGCACGGAGACACAGTGCCGCTTTCGTGACAGTGCCGCTCTGAATATGATTCACGGCACATCAAATATGATTCACCGAAACTCGGATCGTGTGCTTCACCGCATAACACGCTTGTTCGGCAATGGAGCTAAATAAATTTCTCGATCGTTGTGGAACGCGTACGAGACCCTTGTCCACGTGTGGATATATGACTTATGACCACAAGGGGCTGTCGGTGGCTGTTACAACATCTAGCTCTACTAAGTTGTTATTCCCTCTCGACAGAGGAAGCTTATGTGCATGTGAAAATGTCAGCTGTCGCTAGTGTCGCTTGAATTTCTATTCCTTCGTAGCTCCGCGCTGTTAATCCAACTATGCTATCCCACCTTAGGCGTGTCCCCCCTCTTCACAGGTCGATTCCGATAAAAAACGAGCTACGCAATAGACATCAGACTCTGGAGTTTCGCAAGACGCGTGGCGCCACCTGTCGGAGCAGTATTGGGTAGTACAAAGACCGACTCCCTCGCATAGTTTGCTGTGAGACCAAGGTCCAACTAGAGAGTGCGAAACAACGATTGAGCTTAATATTGCGTGTGTATGCGCATTTAACACTCAGAAAGAGAGCTGTGAATTTCTCTCCGCTAGTCGGACGCGCCACCGAGCCGCCTTGGAAGTGCTTGCTGGATCACTCGCCAGAACGACGGCGAAAACAACAGGAGACGAGACCGCACCGCACGCTACGAAGAAACGCCGCAATCGGCGCTACTGTTGCGTTGTGAATTGCCACGGACGTAAAGGACTGAATAACAACATTCAGTTTTACAGATGTCCATAGTTGTCGTACGAAACAGAAAGGCGAGAGCGATGGATACGGGCCGTCGCCAGCCTGTTGGGTAAGCGAAGTAACCGCGTTCTTCACAGCCGGTCGCATGAGGAAGTGTGATAATGTGGCTCTGCTGTTTTTTTGCGTAGCCCTGACGGAGAAGCGTGGTAACCTTAACTATGAAGCTCAACAGAGGCTCTGACCGCGGTGCGTGCCGTGTAACACGGAGTGAGCAGCTAGAGGCAGACTGAAGACGCGTGATACGCACACCGCAACAACCTATAATCTGAGTTGGTCGTCACCGACACAGTATCGCGCATGTACGTTTTGAAGGCTCAGAGTTCCTGTTCTAACTAGCTAACACGTGCGTCATACAAGTAAATCGCAAAATGTTTGTCGTGACCACCTTCAGGTTTGTTTTGCCCGTGACCTCCGCGATTGCCGTAGCTATCTCGGAGGCCACACGCGTGTGCCCCATTTGCAGTATATATAAACGAAAGACAACCATCAAGAGACTATTTGAGGATGCGTAATAAAACAGTCCAATGCACAGGAAGCGAGAGATGAAGGGAGAATGCAACTGAAAAGGCGAAAATTGCTGGGGCCATTCGTCCCTGCTGAAGCGAGCGTTGTATCACTGATCGTAAGATACATAGCTAAGTAAATTGAGCGTGTGTATGTACTTCATCGCTTTGGCGTTACGTATATACCCGATTTTAACGCATTTAGCCGCTAGAGGACTGACGTCGGAGGGCCTGCCTCGAACTCGATGTCATGCGATGCTCGCTTGTACTTGCGAATTGCAGCGTGCCGGAATAACTGAAACTTCTTTTGCATTGTACCCGCAGTTCGCTTTGATGAGCTTCCTACTTTTTAAGGGCGAAGCTCCTTAAGGCGGCACCCGTTCGTCCCTCGTAGTCGTCGTCGTCGTCGTAGTAGTAGTAGTAGTCGTAGTCCGTAACAAGTCTTACGCTTTGACCTCCAAGGTGGTGCCGGTGGGAGATTTTCCTGTGCGTTGTTGAACAATAAAAATTCGCAGCGTGCGCGTTAACTAAAAGCTGAATTCTTCTGTCTCTCACTCCCCTTAGCAGCCATTGGCATGTTCCAGTAGGAAACGTTAGTAGAAGTAGAAGTGTAAGTGTTAGCTAAAAGCCGACTTCTTCTGTCTCTCATTCCCATTAGCAGCCATTGTTTACCTCCAAGGTAGTGCCTGGTGAGATTTCTCCTGTGCGTGATTAAACAATAAAAATTTTGTTCAAAACGCCGTTGATTGATGAAATAAACCAACGAAAGACGCCAGATGTTTTGTAAAAGCAGAACGAAAGAACGCCAGATGTTCTAAAGCAAAACGAAAAGACGCCAGCTGCTTAACGAAAGACGCCAGATTTTTCTAAAGCAATGGTTTTCTAAACAATGAAATTCACAGCGTACATGTAAAATTAAAGTGAGCTGCAAGTCGTCATAACTCATCGAACCTTTAGTATAAACGCGCGCCCGATCTCACGTCGGTGATGATGTACTGGGCAGAATTCACGGAAGATTCACGGTTTACCGATGAACCTCCGCAGCTTCGCCCACTCATCATCATTCACTCCGTGGATATGCTGTGCTTTTTTTTTTTTTTGAAGCGTGGATTGGCGGAAGGAGCTTTTCAGCTCCTTAATTTTTAGGAAACCGGGCCATGACGCCAACGAAAGAGGGGGGTCTGTATTGTGGCCTATGCACATTTGCTTGCGGACGGCTCCCTTTGTACTACCCAGTTAGCGCAAGGGCTGCGATGAGGGCGCTGGGGGCGGTGTTTTTCGCAGCGCCGCCTGGGCAGAGTCTGACGTCTATAGACGCAAAAATGAAAATGAGGTGGCGACGTGGTTTTCCGAACGGCCTGTCTTCAGTGCCCGGCTTTTCGGGCGTAACAATGAGAAGTGAACAGCTAGTTTTTGGAATGCAACATCCAGTGTCCTCCGCTGTATTTATCGTCAAAAACCTGCGTGACCATGACCCTGCAGTTTAAACGGCACGGGGCAGACTTGGCACACCCCTTAAAATATTAGCCCCCCCCCCCCGACCCCTTTGTGTGCACGCCCATGATCCTAGACCAACCCGATATTGCCATTTGAATGCTTTTATTTGTACATCGCGTATTATTGACATTGTTCAATAACCACGCAGGGCTTTATGGTTGACTTGTCAGTCAGCTTGACAACGTTACCAAAGAATACATAAATAGGGTACATATGCACAATAGGGAGAAAACACACACGCACACATCCACATTAAAAAACAAAACAAAAACACACGCACTTGAAAACCCCATCATTCAAACTTTTCGATGCAACTTACAAAAAAATATAGCGTTGTGTTACATGAATAATGCATAAAAGTACCTAAAAAGCACACCCTGACTTTAACAAATACACAACAAAATCGTATATAAAATACGATTTTATTGTGTACCATAAATACCGTAAAAATGCTATCTTTATGAACAATTCCTGCAGAAATCAGTGAAATGATAACAACAAAATGTTTTTTTTTTTTCTGCGAGAACGAGAGAGAGAGAGAGAGAGAAACCGGTACATCAAACGACGGAGAGAACACAACAGTGGACAAAAGGTAGGTGTACGAGCAAGAAATACTTTTTTTTCTTTCTCTTAAGATTTTAAGCGGTAGATGCGCAGGTCCCTGTGTACTAACAGTATACCTATCGTGGTTATTAAAACGCTTGAGGAAGAAAAGATTTGTTCAACCTGATGGCATACCTATCCGTTATGCACGCGAGGTCACGACCAACCGTGTCTGTTGCTTACCTGTGCGCAGTTTTTAAGCGGCAAGCTGTGCTTGACTCTCAACACCGCGCTGCACGCGGCACCGCCAGGAAATTTTTTTCGAACCTTGATAGCGAATTAGGCGCTGGGCGCAGGTGTCGACACTGCTGTCAAGTATCGTTTCATGTTTACTGCCCCTAAGAGTTGCCGCTAAGAGGTGGCCCACGCCCACGGGGTGCGCACCTGGTGGAGAGCGCACCCCGTGGGCCACCTCTTAGCGGCAACTCTGCTGAAATGTTTCTTGTGAACAGTTACAGAATTTCGACTTCGTGAGGCTTTGCCCCCGCGCGCTTTAAATTTCCCGGCGGGCATCACGTGACACGCGCCTACGTACAGACCGGCTGTTAAAGAACGCGGCTTCATTCGTCAGCGTGGCTGCGAGGTAGCGTCCCTGACTCCTATCGTCAAAACTCCGCCGCCTCCTCAAGTCCGCACGTTCGAATCCCGCTGTTGCACGGGCGGTGCCCCCATCAACGCGGATGTGCGTTGCACCTTATAACGTCGCATCTTATTTCAAAATGGGGCAAATAATGCGATCCTTCCTAAAAACATACGGTGGTGCCAAACATGCCCAGCGTATAACCTGGGGAAGGATACAAACTTTTGCTTCGTAAAACACAAACATGAAAGCGCTCTTTTACAATTATATGTAAATGTGTGCATGAAGGACACCGTAAACCTGTGGCATATCGGGTGTACAATGTGGACATGGCAATGAATTACGTAAGAAAGCGCGAAGAGATGCTGTTCAAATCGTTTTCTCCTCATATGTCGCTACTATGAATCCCACAATAAATATTCTACAATTACGCTTGTATGGTGCTGCCATCTGTGGCCGATGCAATGAGCGTTTCACGCCTCCGAGAGTGAACGGCGCGGGCTCGGAGGCCACGCGCTGGCAATACGAGCGTCTCTTTTCTCACAGACTCACATCCGGGTAACTTGAGATCTGGAGACTTTTCGTCCGCTTGCTCCTTGAAAATCCCTCTACGTCTGGGTACTACCATAGTCCCTCATGGTACTACCTAGGCAACTGTTTATCCCTAAGAGACCCAGCCACTCAGCTGCTTGTTGATGGCGCGTGTTAAACTTGTCTATGAATACGAAAGTTTGTGCGCGCGCGGGATGGTGATCTGCGGCCGAGGTGTGTTTCACTTTCCGTCCGTTCGAGTTTTTACACCCATCGAACGCTTCGAGATTGCCCCTTGCTTTAGTTAAAGGGCCTCGCAATTTCTGAAGATGTCGATCTTGTAGACGACGAACTTTTTGCATGTGGGTACGCATTTGTACTTATAGTAGCGTAGCTGAAAGAGGCGGAGCGCACGTGTTGCGTCCGGGACGCGTGTTCACAGTGAATGCGCTGCGGGCTCAGCGATACTGTCTCCCCGAGTGACAATCCACGTATGCTGGCGAAGTGAGAGTCAAGTGCGCTCCGTGAGCGACACCCTGGACGTTACTTTAGCAACTGTTAATCGTTACGTCTGGGCATTAGCGCACCCAGGATTTCTCTCAGGGGGGGGGGGGGGGGGGGGGTTCTGAGAAGACTACAGGAATGCGGTGGGGGGGGGGGGGGGGCAGGCGCATTGCATATTACGCCATTTCGTTGTTTTATGCTGGAGGAATGCAACGACAAATAAATATGAGATACCAATTAATAATAAGAATACTGATGGAATATATAATAATAATAATAATAATAATAATAATAATAATAATAATAATAATAATAATAATAATAATAATAATAATAATAATAATAATAATATCAAATGTGATATGATGATGATCTTTCAGCGTTTTACAGCAAGATCTTGAAAAAACTTGAGAGGGCCAAGAAACAGTTCAGTGAAGCAGTGCACGTAGAAAATAAACGGCAAATTGAATAAACCAACGCGTAATATAGTTCCAACAAAGATGTCTGGGAAATACTTGTTATTGCAAATTTTTCAGCTCCAGGTATTGATAAGGGTGCTGACGTGCCGGCCGGCTGGCGGTCGCGCAATGCTACTTAAAAAAATTATTATATGATAGCGCAAACAAATGGGACGCAAAAAAGGCACACGAGGACACGCGGCGCCGTGTGCCTTTCTTGTGTCCCAGTTATTGCGTCTTGTGCCTGATTACCACAGTAATCAGGAAATGTCACACAAACAAGCCCCATTGGCAATTTTAGCAGTTAAAAAACTTTGCAACTGAGAATCTTGTGCATAATGCGAGCAGAACATCCTATATTATACTTCCTTCCAGCCTCGTCAAACTATAAATCTGAAAGTGCATCGTAAATATTGATTATAAACTTTGCGGCATTGATTACAAACAGTATGTGCAGCTCAATGCAACACACATATAGCACAATTATCAGCTCACGGATAAACTGCTTTGTAGCCAAGCTTACCGATTTGCCCATGTCATTCGGGTGCACAGGTTCGGCGACTGAAGTATCCTCAGTGATAAGTGACTGGTCGATTGACGCATCTGAAGGCGATAAGTGCTGAGGTCATCGCTTCCTTTCTGGCCGTAATCGGGTATTTCCGGTGTTCTTGCTGCGTCTCTTGGAATTCGAACACGGAATCTTTGTCGGGAAGTAGGTGAGGATCGTGTTCAACTGGCGTTTGTGGTAGCGTGGTGTGGTAGCTCACTATCGACGCAGACTCGCGCAGCAGACACAGAAGCCAGTTCTAGCTAAAACGCATGGAGGGGCTTTAGTTCTAGCAAGCGAACTGCACATCAAACTTCGTAGCTTCCGTCCGATGTACCACATACAAAAAAGAAGTAGTAAAAATAGAGAGGGCGAGAGTTGTCTACTGGAAAAATACGAGGTCGCCTTTCTTCTCGCCGCTCCAATGCACCTCGTGCGTCCGCTGTCCACAAAGAAAAAATGCGCGACCACCCTGCTGGCGACACCCTTTGCCTGCAGAAAACGCACGCTCCGAAGAAAACAGAAAACACTTGTTTTCGAAGCCCAGCCGACGCCCTCTTATCGGTGGAACTTTGAGCGAGCATTGTCCCTAATTCGAGGGAGGGATGAAGAGCGTTTTTTTTTTCTTGTTCGGCGGGTATGAAAGGGTGAGTCAGGCGGCGGCGGTGATCTTCGGCAAAGAACACAGGAGTGCGAGGGATTGACCGGCGGGAATGAGTTGAAGAGTAAAAGGGGGTGGGGAGCTCCTTTGGAGTGGCCGGACTGTGCGAGGCTGTACGCAGACTGCCTTGAGCGTGGTTCACAAATGGGGTCGTTTGAATCTGCCATCATTCATTTCCGGTAATTGGCTTCAGCTGCGAGGAATTGGCGACGTCTTTCCTGTCTTTTTCAGTTCCGCTGGTGCAGCTGGCGTCGCAGCCAGTACCAGTAGTTTTGTTGAAGATGTCTTGGGTACGCTCTTCCGGTGGCCAGTCTTTGGGAGAAGGCAGAGAACGCGCTATTGTGTTCGTAATGCTGAAAACATTTTCACGAGCCGCCCGTTCCCGTCGTCGGCTGCGGGCCACACGCTCGAAGGGGTCGGGCGTCAAAAAAGACCTTTTTTTTTTCTTCTTTTTTTCGGCAGCCTAGTATGCCGGCGGCTTTTCGAACATGTGGCTTCGTTTGAAGTCGCGCGCCGTCCGCGGAAACGGGCGATGGTTTCGCTGGGGCCAGGGATAGCGGAGAGTGATGTATTTCTGTCGTGATGTTGATTGGGGGAGGCCTGTTGCTGGATTTCTCAGCTTGCGTCGTTGTGTTTTTGGAAGCGAAATGCTTTCCGAATAAAAGAGTTTGGGTAGCCATTCTTGGCGAGTTTCCTGAATATATCGTGTTTTTCTTGTTTTTCTTTCTTCAAGTTCTGAGCTGCAGTGCGTTCCGGCTCTTCGCATTAATATCTTTACCACTGATGTATTGCGGATTTTCGGGAGGTATGAAGTGAACAGAAAATATCGACTTGTGTAGGTGTGTTCGCACAGCTTTATTTTCAAGTTACAAGAGCATCCAAAAACGACAGGGAGTCTTCTGTTTCAAGGGTGAAATGAATACTGGTTCGATAAGTTTAGATGAGAGAATAATTGTGACTTATGATCTCTTGACGCTCGAATGACAGTCGTTGAGACGTATCTGTGAAAGATTTTTGAGTGCGGCTGCAATGGATTAAGAGCATTGTTCCTCGATGAGTTTCATTGTTATATTTGCCATGGCGACAGACATGGGCACAGGGTTCCAAACAGTGAAACGTTTATGAGAAAGTTTGCATATTTAGCAAACAATGCATTGTGACAAGGCAAGAAAAAGAAGATTCGCACCAGGGCTGGGCAAAGATACTTTGAAATTGTATCGCGATACGATACAAGATACTCAGGCAAGAAGTATTTTAGATACAGATACAAGATACTTCCGAAATAATTGTATCCGATACGATACTTCCCAATTGTATCTTAAGATACTTCGATACATTTGTAAATTTGCTCTTATATATCGATATAATGAAGCACGAAACGCTTATGAACAAAAAGATTTACTCGGAATTTTCTTAACTGCGATCAACTTTGCTTATTTTGAGAAAATATCTCTTTATTTCTGTCCCCAGATTTTCGTCTTACTTTCTCAAGATATATTAGTTTCATTCCGAAACAACTCAGTTTAACACGAGAGCTCTTTATACGCTGCGCTGTCAATAGTTTTTGTTTGACACTTTTGTAATTAATGGGTGCCGCTTCTCTAATTGCCGCTCCTCTAATTGCCGGTTAGCTAGCGGGTTGCCATCTGAATACAAGAACGTCAGTAGGAAGCCTCCGCACGATGGTTCAAATACCGCTGTGCAGTTCTACCTTGTCCGCAAGCCGTATTACCGTTTTCGCAATACCGGATCACCCGAAATGCAGCAACAACGCTGCTAGCGCTATTTTTTTTGTGTGTGTGTGTGACGCGTCATGTTTACATTCAGGGCTTAAAACTGCAATGATTTTTATATTCTACTTATCTGCTGGCGTAAAGCGTTCGTTAGCAACATATTCACTGACGTGCAATCTTTTGAAATTTCTTCTCCAAGAGAATTAGTGCCGTCGAAAATCGTCTCAGACGTATTGAAGTGGCACAAAGCGTTGCAGGATACCACTGTTATTCCCACTATCGCCACTTATAGCTCCGTCTATCTCGTGATTTGCAACAGCAAAAAAACTTTATGGAGACCTAAAAAAAAAACCAATATATCTTAGTCAAATAGCAAGGCGGTTCCGTATCAATCACGGGGAATACGTTTACAGGTTGGCTCACGTAACTATAGAAATAAATATATAAAAAAGTGGTTAACCGCGACTGAATTAAACCAATGGAGTATGGTTTGCCATCATGTGGTGCTCATAATAATATGTTTTATATTGCGCTTAATTGGTAGATTAACTGAGGTCAATTATGGAGCATTTTTAATATTCATTTAGGACCAAGTGGGTGCCATCACGTCCTAGAGGACATTCGAAAACGATCGGTCCAATTTTTGGTGGCGACGTACGTGGTGCGTGGGCATTTTTTTTTTCCGGTTTTAAGAGAAAGCGCACGAAATATCAAACAAAACCACGTGACTACGCCACTCGGGCGCTACCGTACTGCAACGCTCTCGAACGTGCTTCGAGCAAAACAACCGGCGCGCTAACTGTCAGCATATCGCTCCTAAAAGACGACGGCGTTTCCTTGCCGTGTGCTGTCGACAGAAATGCTGACGCACTGTGAAGCCGATGCATGAAGCCGCGGCGGTCATTTCGCCGTGGTCCACGCGCCAGGTATTTCGCTCGAAGCGCATTTGAGAGCGCTGCAGTACGGCATCGCACTAGGGCAGCCACGTGGTCATGTTTCGCGGGCTTTCTTAAAATGGGATGCAAACGGAGGACAGCAAAAATAGCACTCATGCTGACAATCAAATTATGATCAAAATAACCGCTTGAATAATTGAGCAGGAAGAACAAAGATACAGTACGCCAAGATATCTTATGTTACGTAAGTGCTTGTTCTCCGGCACCTAGCATCAGCACAGGTGGAGCGACAGTTTTTAGAATCACATAAGTCAATCTCATCGTATGTAAGTCAAACTTACATCCACGAGATCTTTTAAATCGCTGTCATGTGAAAG
Source organism: Rhipicephalus sanguineus (assembly GCF_013339695.2). NCBI lineage: Eukaryota > Metazoa > Arthropoda > Arachnida > Ixodida > Ixodidae > Rhipicephalus > Rhipicephalus sanguineus. Next base: position 141,431,970 of record NC_051177.1, on the reverse strand, counting down.
CCGCGAGACACAAAGAAATCACATTCTTGTATTCTTCAGACATCCGTAACGAAGCACTACGCAAGATAAACTTCGATAACGACACTATAGGAGCATCAGAATTTCCGCGAAAGGTGCCGTTTGCGTCGGAGTACGTAGAACAGTACAGTGTTTACGAGGAAGTGTCATGGCATCGACACAAGTAAAAAGAAAGAAAAAATAGCGAGAAAGCGAAGTTCTACTGCTCGTAGATGTTCGCGGGCTTGGTTTTGTCGAGATCGCGCGAGCGCCACCACGTGACTGTGCTCCACCAATAGGGACGCGCTGACCTCATCGCCTGCCCTCGCTGGAGAACTCTGGCAGATATATAAAAGAATGTCACTGTCGTTTGTTTTATTCAAGTAGCTTAGTAGCAGCAGTATCACCTTGAGAAGCGTAGTTCAGCCACCGTTAATTGCTTCGCTCGGCGTTGTTTCTATAGCAGTATCTTGTATCTTAAGATACACGATACATGATTGAATATATCGGAAATACAGACACAGATACTCGTCTTGCGAGATGTATCGCGATACAGATACAAGATACCCAAGGAGTATCTAAGATAGTATCTAAGATACATGTATCTTCGATACTGCCCAGCACTGATTCGCACCATATGTCTCTGGAAGGGCCCGAGTGCTTCAAATGCTTTTATCTTTTTTTTTCGTTTTGGGGAATCAATAGTTACCTTGATTCGGTCCTGCCAATTTGAATTAAGTTAGACCCCGTTTGCCAGTAAAAAGTGAAGCTAATTGGTAAGACCGTAAATATAAAGGGCATTTTAGCGGTGACACGTGGCTATATACTTTAGAGCTTGCCGTCGAATGAGTGCCTTCATTCTCAATTTTGTGTTTTGTAGAGCCCATCTATGATGAAAAAAGAATGTTTGTCGGCAAGGAGAGTGTATACATTATTGACTATTTAAAGGAAAACAAAGGTGCTCCATGACGGACATAATTCGTGTTCATTATAATATGAAGGATTTAAGAAAAATTAACGAGAACGCCACCTTCATCGCAACAGGAAATGTTCATCACGCTTTTTTTTTGTTCATCACGCTTAAGCGAGTTTCGTTTCCATAGCGAGTAAGGCCATGGAATATACATTAAAGCGCTTGTTATTTCTGTAAAATGAGTTTTATGTCGTAGAATTTGAAAAAAGTTGCACATTCAAGGCAAAACCAACATATATTTATTGCGCAACTTCGTCATCGTGCCATTAGTGTCACTAAATCAAGCCTTGTGATGCCGACAATTTAATGGTATTTAGGCACTTGATATCTTAATTTCTAATTGCATTAGAAGCGTCCCAGTGAACCTGGTATAATTTGCATGTGTGCAGGTAAGTACATTAGATTTGCCCATGTGAACCGGATAATAATGTTATAAACGGCCAACAGTGCGAGCTCTTGTTCTGGACAAACATGTATGTAGCACTGCGTACACAGCTGGCTGAGCTGCTGTACACAATACTTTTTGATGTCACATGCACTGTGCACCGATGTCTGTGGCCAAGTCACGCGGCGCATTATCATCGTACACTGCCCCTTTTAGACTTCCTCCGAGAATCAAATAAATGAAAAAAAAAACAATAGCTTGTTTCGAAGATTCCGAAATATCTCCTTGCTCTATTGCAGTAATCAGAGGGGGCAAGAAAAGAAGAGGGGTCAAACTGACGACCCGTGAAAGCATCTTTTCTTTCGTCCAAAGCTGCTTCACTGGAAGTGAACGCAGAGCCACAGAGCACGCGGTTTGCGCTCTTTCAGTTTACGAGTAGATGAGTGAATACAACAGATTTCTGGAGTAAATGAGAGAAAATCGACCTCAGACTACCACTTGAATTGAAACGACAATGTCAACAAGGGCCTTGAACGTGTACCAGGGGCGTAGCCAGAAATTTTTTTCGGGGGGGGGTTCAACCATACTTTATGTATGTTCGTGCGTGCGTTTGTATGTGCGCGCGTATATATACGCAAGCAAAATTGAAAAATTTCGGGGGGGGGTTTGAACCCCCCCGAACCCCCCCCCTTGGCTACGCCCCTGACGTGTACGTTGGATTCTCGGTGACAATGACCGTGAAGCAGTTACAAGGTGTGTGTGTGTGGGGGGGGGGGGGGGTCAGGTCGGCCTCAGGGGGGGTTACAACCCCCAAACCCCCCCCCCCCCCCCGTCGGTGCGCCACTGCGTCTGGGCGTAACGCCAGACACCACCTTTACATCGCGTTTGAGCCCTATGGGTATTAAATTTATGAACAGCGATGGCCGCCTTCTTCAGCTTGAGTAAAAGACCCAATCATGATCAAGAAATTCGATGTGGATCAGGCCCAATTGTGATCGAAAGGGGTTGTGTGACACCGGTATTATGTTTTTCACCGCTTCAGGGGCGTAGCCAAGGGGGGGTGTTGGGGGGGTTCAAACACCCCCCCCCCCCGAAATTTTTCAATTTTGCTTGCATATATATGCACGCACACATACAAACGCACGTACGAATATACATGAAGTATGGTTAAACACCCCCCGAAAAAAATTTCTGGCTACGCCCCTGCACCGCTTGTCTGAAAAGGCTGAGTGAGGAAATCGGTGTCATATTCTAAAAACGCTGCCTAATGCATCCAGCAAAGCTGCTATTGCCGTGGCATTGAAATCATGCCAGCTAGACATGTATTCAAATGTGCATGGTCATTCTTTTAGAACTGACCTTTTCATTGGGCTGTAGTTTTCCTGCAAATTATTCGATTTTAATGCAGCTTACGGTCAAAGATTCAGGAAGGATGAAAATTTACTGGCTCGTCCCATTTTTTATGCGCAATGCAAAAAGAAAGAATAAATAAGAAATAAGGAAAAGTGCGAAAAAACTCTGAATGTCATGCGGCATGCCACACACGACTCGTAAAGGTTTGTAAAAGTTATAAATCACTTGCCCTACCGCAGGTGTTGAAATGACCACCCTGCATGATCACACACTTTTTAATGCATTTATTAGCATGCACAAATTTTAATGGACAAGTGGCATCAGTATTGCAAATTATTTGACACCATGATGCTGTCACTACATGCTCTAACTAGGACTTTTATATTTTTCATATTAGTGTAACGTAAAAGTTGCCCATGCAGACTTGCAGGGAGTACTGAAAAACCCAAATGACATTACAGACAAGCACAAGCAAGGTGGCTTTGCGTAGGCAGAGTTGCTTTGGGGAACGCAACATATAAATCTGCAAGAATGGGCACACACCCAACAGCCAGTATCAAGCATGCTCTTTACCTTTCCAGTGAGTTCGTAAAAACTTGCTTCACAGTAGGTAAGCAGATATAAACACATCACAAAATGGAGTAGAAATTTTGTTTTATCTGTTAGCAGGATACTGCAGGCCTTGAGCCCAGAACAACAGGGCAAATGAACAGAAGTAGTTATATATGATACTTAAGTTCCTGTGTAGTAACGCCCTCATATTTCAAGTATCATGAATTACCAACTCACCCAATCAGCCATTCTGTTAGGTATATGTGGATGTGTGTGCATGTGTGTTGTGTGTGTGTAAATAAGTAATGAACATAGAAAAAAATAGTTGGTTTAATAAACACATGAAGCACAAGGCTAACGAATACACAATAAGAATAAACAATGATCAATAAAAACATATCATTCACATGCACCAACATCATAAACAAATGTACGACATGGAACCATACAGGTGTATTACAGTTCAAGATTCATAGTTCTCATTCTCTTTGTGGACTGGTGGTAGTTTGTCCCAGTCACTTGATCATTGAAAAAAAAAGTGTTTAAATGTCTTAGTGATCTCATTCATCTGATAGCTGCAGGGTATAGATATGTAAAATGCAGCGATCATAGGCTAGTGAGTGCAATCCTTGCCCCAAGTTTGAAGAACACACACACACACACACACACACAAAAAAATAACCACTAATGCACAGGCCAACCCAGGTATAGCCAGGAAAAAAAACAGAATACTTAAGAATTCCCCTAGAAAACAAATACGACACCTTAGAACAAGCAGAAACAAAAGACATAGAGGAAACCACAACTAGACCGATTTCTGAATCTGTAGTCGAAGTTGGAGGTAAAGCATCACTGCAAGAAGTAAGCAACATCTCTTGAACCACAAAAGACTGGATAAAGAAACACCAACAGATAAGTGGGTGGGCATAGATAAATAGAATTTGCTTAGCTATTTAAAGCTATCAATAAGTATAAGCCCAGTGACATATGGAATTATGATATCAAAGAGCAGTGAAAAAGGTGATGGCATCGAAACAGCTACCAGGCAACTCTATAGGAAAGACCGAAATGCATGCAGTGAAAGATAAGCATGGCAATATTAATGGTAAACTGAATGATGTGGTAAACTGAATGAGTGCATCACTTGTTACACCACTAAAACAAGATCATGAGCTCGTGGCAATTTCTATTCAGGCCACATGGTTTTGAGAACACTGAAGAACTGATAGTTTTTGGTGCAAAGTTAAAAAAAGGAAAATTTTGCGCACGACAGAACTAGACAAGAGAATGTAAACGTTTTTTGGACATTCAAGGTTTCGTTTCATCATCACCTTCATCCTCATCATCAACACCTTCTCTTTTCTATCCCTTCCCCTTCCTAACGCTGAGTATAGCAGGTCAGAAAATTGATTATAGGCCGACTTCTCAGCTTATCTATCATAATAAACCTATTTCTCTCCTGACGCTTCCAGATGAATACACGCGCGTCTCCTGCGATCGCCACTGTGTCAGTCCTGTCAAGATTAAAGGGGCCGATAACAGTTTCTTTAAAATCCATAGAGCCTGGTATACTTACTTTTGTGGGCAAAGGCGGTGGAAATCCACTACAAGGTAATAAAAAACCCAAACAACGTATTAAACTCCCCAAAATTGCTATGAAAACTTACAACACAGCGAAAACTTGCGATGCTTGGGGCCATTAAGCATATAGCGCTGCGAGAAGCCCGAAAGGCTCGGCGACGTGCTTGCGGCGCTCGTTTGGCCACCGCTCCTAATCTAGCACCGTGGCTGTAACCCTATTCCGATGCTTACTCACGTACGTATTTACCGAACGAAAAAACCGGGGACCCCAAGCGGCTTACGTAAACACGCTCTTGCGTTCCTTTGCACTCCCAGCCGCACCCAAGGAGAATACGAAGAAACGCAAGGGCTTGCGTACGTAAGCGGCTTTGGGGCCCCGCCGCCCCGGCACTAAAACTCTCAATTGCGATAGTTTACGAGGATTGCGGGAATTACATTACTTCACTTTGAGAGAGAAGGTTTAATTGCAGTGTCTGTAGGAACCGGAATTTTAATTACTCGATTGGTACTGCCGCTAGAAGCTAACACGCTTACATCTCTACTAGCAAACCGCACTGCTCGCTCAAGTGTCGCGGTCATTTTTATGGTAGATGTAAGCGCTCACCAAACAGTCTATGCCGAATAACGCGCGCTCAATCATCAGGTACACCTTGTGGGGCGTACCTCTCTTCTCCCTCTTTTCTCCTTCTAAGACGTTTGACTTAACCGTCAGCTGCTGCATGCGAAAGACGCGTGTCGCTTAATTTTCGTTGGTGGTCCTTGACTGCTAGCTTGCTTCGCTTGGTTCTGATGGGACGGCGACTCGTGGTATTTTTCCTCCCGCTCCGGTTTCCACGACATGCCACTCCACGGCACTACCGTCGGAAGCTTCCTGGACAGATTGAGCACTTTTGTTCTCTCTCGTTTTAGCGGTAACATCCTCTTGAAGTTTGCCCACCCACAATGTCCGCTGACATTGCCGCTACTTCTTTCAACTGCCTACCTACTGTGCTTGGTGCTTTTCCTCCAGGAGCCGCCTTCGATATCAAGATTAATTATTCCGCTTCCGCCTAGTACATGATGAACTCGTCTTTATCCATGCTCTGTTCAAGGTAGCTACTGCCAACCTCCTCGTGCAACTCTCTGGAGCATTTCCTGTGCCGTTTAGTAGAAATTAGTTTTTTTTAAGGGGGGGGGGGCACGCAATTGATCCGACGTGGGGTCCAGGCAGGTAAGTGGACTGAAGTGTCATTTGGTGCTTTGTGTCCCATGGGAAAACAAATTTCGGGGGGAGAGGGGGTCACGTGCCTGGTGTGCCAACCCCTGGCTACGCCACTGAGCATGTCCTAAGCGTTTGCAGGGGTCGCACTGCTGAACGCGATGGTCCACTCTAATGTGGCCAGTTTGCTGGCAGCGCAAACACTTCGGCGCTCTTTCAAGCATCAGAGGCTTTTTTTCATGTACTTCGTTTGAGTCAAGGCAATGAAAAACAAGAAAGTCAGAATGGCCGAGTGGTCTAACGCACCAGACTCAAGGCAATGCCTTGCCCAGCGATGCGGGTTGAACGAGGCTTCTGGACCACGTATGTGGGCGTGGGCTCGAATCCCACTTCTGACATTCTTTTTTTTTCTACGCCACTATGCGCACAAAATCACTGGTCGCTGTTCTTGTGTCCTTGATGCCGTGTCAGAATGACCGAGTGTGGCAATAAAGAAAAAAAAAGAAACAGAATGGCCGAGTGGTCTATAAGGCGCCAGAGTCAAGGCAATGACTTTCCCAGCGATGCGGTTTGAACGAGGCTTCTGGCCCACGTATGTGGGCGTGGGTTCGAGTCCCACTTCTGACACACTTTTTCTTTCTAAGCCACTATGCCTACAAAATCACTGGTCGCTGTTCGTGTGTCCTTGACGCAGTGTCAGAAAGGCCGAGTGGTCTACGGCGCCAGATTCAAGGCAATGCCTTTCCCAGCGATACGGGTTCACCGAGGCTTCTGGTCCACGTATGTGGGCGTGGGTTCGAATCCCACTTCTGACACACTTTTCCTTTCTACGCCACTATACCTACAAAATCACTGGTCGCTTTTCTTGTGCCGTTGACGTCGTGTCAGAATGGCCGAGCGGTCTAAGGCGCCAGACTCAAGGCAATGCCTTGCCCAGCGATGCGGGTTGAACGAGGCTTCTGGTCCACGTATGTGGGCGTGGGTTCGAATCCCACTTCTGACATTCTTTTTTTTCTACGCCACTATAACAACAAAATCACTGGTCGCTATTCTTGTGTCCTTGATGCCGTGTCAGAATGGCCGAGTGGCGGCCACCGTAGTGAACGGACGCGGAATGTTGTGCTCCTCGAAAGGGGCGGTTTCAACGGCTCAGCCGGGTCGCGGTATCAGGCTTATGGAATCGTCGACACAGGATTAGCAGCTCGTTCTGCCCCAGCTTCCATCAGGTACAACTGTTTGCAATACTGTGTTTTTGCATGGTGATTTAAAAGCCCGCCCCTACCGAGTTCAGCATTTTCGCGATGCGCTCGATCGACTCAAGCTGATGCCGGAGGTGACGACCCTAAGGGCGTATCAGATGGACCACGTTTGGGCAATAACTTTTAAGGACCGAAGAGGGAAAAAAGAAGCTTCTCTCGGCGAAGACGCTCAGCGTGAAGGACCACCGGTGCGTCGCTATTGGCCCCTGTCACCAGGACATTAGGATGAAGATGTACTGGCTGCTTCACACGACGCCCGACGAGGACGTTCGAACGGCCTTAGCGCCATACGGTACCGTGACTGAGATATGCAGGAATAAGTGGTGTGTTCCAGGATGTGGGGACAAAGGCTCTCACACTAGGCTGGTGTCGCTGCACTTGAAAGCTGGCATGACCATTGAAGACGTACCACATCAGCTACGAGTGGGTGAAGACCATGCGCTCGTGTTCGTAGCTGGCAGAGCCCTGCTCTGCCTCCGGTGCCACGCACCGGCCAGGGGCGTAGCCAAGGGGGGGTTCCCCCACGAAAAAAATTTCTGGCTACGCCCCTGGCACCGGCCATATCCGGCGAGAGTGCCGTGTGCCACGCTGTGGGCTCTGTAGTCATTACGGCCACGACGAGAACCAGTGCGTGAGGAGCTACGCCAACGTGACCGGATCTGGCAGGGGCGACGCCATGGAGGAACACATGATGGACCAGGCCGACGAGGAAGCAACTTCTGGAGGGAGCAGCGACGCGCCTGCTTTGAGGTCAGACCTGAAGGCTAGTGGAGAATGTCAGCCCAGCGGAAGAAAAGACAAGAGTCAAGACAACAAAGGTCAAGCCGGAGCGGGAGTGGAGGCGTCCATGGTAATGTCCAAAGGTGGTGGCTACTAAAGGGGAGGCACCTCGAAGCTCCTCTGGAGGAGACGCTACTGAACAGCATGTTGAGGGCATGGATTTAACCGGTGCGAGCTCAAAGAGACCCAGGGACCCGTCAGAGGGAGGAGATGGACGTGAAGGTGATGACGGTAGCTGCGAGGGTCCTCCTTCGAAAGCTACCCTTCTGAGACGCGCAACCCTAAAACCAAAACCGAACATTCCGCCTGACGAGCGGAATTCGCCGTTGGCTGCCCTGCATTAGCGGGGTCGCACTCTGGGAGGGGTCTATGGTTGTGGACGGTCTTCGTGTGGAACTTCCTGACCTTAGTGCTAGTTTGCAACGGAACTGGTGGGCCTACAAACTATGCGTCCAACATGAAGGGATAGTAGAACGATGTAAGTTTGTTTGCAGTATAATTCGTTGTGCGAGTGTACTTTGAGCTTTCTCTTCTGTTTTCATGACCAGTAATAATAACGTAGCACTTCGTATTGCCACGTTCAATGTTCGAGGGTTAACGGCCAGGCGGCGACAAGTGCAATTAAATCGCCTGTTGATGGAAAACGACATAGACGTTCTTGCTGTCCAAGAAACAGAGATTGAAAGTGAAGAGCTAACAACGAAAATGGTTGATATGTTTAAATCACGGTACAATGTTTGCATACGTCATGCGGTGGGCAAGTCAGGGGGGTGTTTATTAATGCTGCGTATTTCTGTCGGTATCGTTGAACAAAGTGTGTTAACAACCCAGGATGGACGATTTGTACTGTGTTATTTTGCTCTACATGATGTATGTTTGCGAATAATATGTGTGTATGCTCCAAACATCGTACAGGAAAGAAAAGAATTTTTTGGTTATGTGGCCAACCTTTTGACACACGACAGAAATGTGGTTCTCCTAGGAGATTTTAATTGTGTTTGCATGCCGGAAGATCGTGTACAGAATACGAGAGGTAGAGATACGAGTGCAATGAGGCTTCATGAAATCTTGTCGAATTTTCAGTTAGCCGATGTCGGAAACATCTTAACTGGAAATGAAGTTTTTTACACTCACTTTTAAGGGGAGAGCCATGCTAGACTAGACCGGATATACATGCCCGCGGGTCTTGTGCCAATGCTCACGAATTACGCAGTGAAACATGTGAGCTTTAGCGACCACAGCATAGTGGTCTGTAAGGTCGGGAAAAAACACAGTGGGTCGAAGTTTAACTGGGAACTCTGGAAAATGAATGATAATATCTTAAAAGATGAACGCTTCGTGAGAGCTATAATGGAAAAAATCCAAACGGTAAGAAAGGACGCTGTGTCAAACATAGCGGAGGCATTGGAGAATTTTAAAAACGAAGTAAAACTACTTGCGATTGAGAGGACGACGGTGATACGCCGTAGAGCAAAACAAAGGGGAAAAGAATTACAAAACATGCTAGGTTACTTTCAAAATGCCGAGTGCACTGTACCGGGATTATTTAGTACAGAAATAAAAACGATCAAAAGCGAACTTGAAGCGATGGATGCGTATCGTTATCAAGGCGCAGTGATAAGGGCACGAACGGAGCGATTTGGCAAGGGGAAGCGCCAACAAAACGCGTGCTCAGCGAAGAGAAAGGTTACGCATCAAGTAACCGTATTAAAGCAATCTGGTTCAACAACGCTTTGTCGGCAGACCAAAGTACAATAGAGACAGCCTCTGTTGAACATTACCGGACATTGCTAGGCAGACAGGTCAAAGTATCTGAAGAGTTCGTAGATACCTTTCTGGCGCTTCTGCCAAAGGTAGATGACGAAGTGAGTGAAAGAGGGACTCGAAAGGCCATGTCAGTCACTGAAATTTTACACGGAACAGAAACCCTTGGTAGCGGAAAGTCGTCAGGACCTGACGAGCTGGGAGCGCTCTTCTACAAAACGTTTAAGAGCGAAGTTGCAGAAATACCTCACAGTGTTATAGCAGAAGCATACGAACTTAAACAGCTACCACCCTCACTTAGAAGAAGTCCCGTTGCGCTAATACCTAAAACAAATGACCCAATTAAGCTACAGTCAGTAAAGGGATATAGACCTATAAGTCGCACGAATGTGAATTATAAAATGTACATGAAGGTACTAGGAAAAAGGCTACAGTCTGTTATTAACACAATAGTTGGCCCTCACCAAACTTGCGGACTAAAGAAGAGAACAATATTCACTAATATTCACGTCGCTAGAAGTATACTGGAGTGTTGCGACGCGAGCCTCGGGTGCGTAGCAATGGTCCAGCTCGATTTGGAAAAAGCTTTCGACAGAGTTGCTCACAGCATTCTTATGGGCACGTTAGAATACGTCAATGTGGGGGAATAATTCAGGACGGTGTCGCCATGGCTTATGAAAAATGCTCTGCTCAACTGATAATAAATAAACGACTGAGTGACGATATACCAGTGCTTTCAGGAGTGCGTCAAGGGTGACACCTGTCACCGTTGCTCTTTGCTATTTTTCTTGAGCCTTTCTGTTTAAAGATACGAGAAAACCAAAATATCCGTGGCTATCGTCTAATAAATCAAGAGGTAAAAATACTAGCGTACGCAGACGACATTGCGCTGTTCTGTACAGACCAAGAGAGCATTCGGGAGGCATTTAAAGATGCCAGACAATTCTGTAGTAGCACTGGTAGTGCCATAAACTGGCAAAAAAGCTTAGGCTTCTGGCATAGCCAGTGGGGTAGTAGGCGGACTGTTTTCGAAAGCATAGCGTTCACCGACACCCCAACCAGTTACCTTGGCGTGCCTTTGCAACATTACCAAGATACGAAGACGCAGTGGACAGAACAAGCTGAACGGGTTAAGGCACAAACAACCACGTGGGGAGGCAGGGACCTCTCAATATTTGCGAAATCGGCAGCGTGCAGGGGCGTAGCCACATTAGGGCACACCGGGCCCGTGCCCCCCCCCCGAAATTTTTTTTTTGCCATAGCATACAGAGCAGAAAATGACACTCGACCACATCTGCCTGCTCGTCCCCACTACAGATCAAGGAGGTGCCCTCCCGAAAAAAATTTCTGCCTACGCCCCTGGCAGCGTGTAATACGTTTCTTGTCGCCAGTGGGTTTTAAATGCTACACGTATTATGTCCCGAATGAGTGTGCAGAAGATGCACTGAATTTTTGCTGTTTTCGTGTGGGGATCTAAATGGGAGCGTACAAGTCGTTTGAATTTGTTTCCTTCGGTAAAAAAAGTGGACTCGGATTACAAAACTTGTTTTAGATGCGAAGCATCTCTTGCTCGGGGTTATGTCCCACGGCCTGCTTGTCCGCACTCATACTACGCATGCGCAGCCTGCTTGTCCGCACTCATACTACGCATGCGCAGTCTGCTTGTCCGCACTCACACTACGCATGCGCAACTCTCCTCCTTCCCTCTCTCCAACAGCTGCGCGTTACTCTCTCCACTTCTCTCCCAGCAGCTGCTTGCGCTTCTCCTGCGTTCTCGTTTCTGCTCTTGCTGCGCATGCGCTACTCTCCTCCTTTAGCCTCCTCTCCTTCAAGCCGGTAGAGCGCTGCGCGCGTTGTGCAGCGCTTGCTTCGGTTGACTTCTCTGAAATGCGGGCTCGACATGCCGAAATCCTCTCCTACGCAGCGCCGCGATGAGCGCCAGCGCATGCGCGTCCTCTCCCCCTCCCTCTTCTCTCCTACGCTGCTTCCCTCTCGCGCGCCTGTCGACCGCGTTCCCTGCTCGCCCTGTGAGAATTAACGGCCAGGCTAGAGGGAAGACACGACGCGCGTAGTGTTCCTCTTCGCGTTCCACGACGCGAGGTCGGTAGCATGCCCGAGGTCGGTAACATGCCCAACGAACGCCAACGGAACGCGATCGTGCAAGTGCTCCGGCTTCCCATCGCCTCATAGTTCCCTTTAGCGGGAGATGGTGTAATTTTTTTTTCAAGCAGATAGTGGCTAGATTCATGTTCCTGCGTGATGAAAGTAATGGTTTCTTGCAGTGTGTCATTCAGACGCGACAGGGTGACGCAATGCCAGATGTTCTAGTTACGTCAAGCGCAGCACCAAAAGTGTCAGTGAAAGGGTTTTGGTAAGAGATAAGCGCTTATCGGTTCCTGAGAGCGCACTTTTCGTTAGAATATTTGGCCTCTGTCACAAAAAGCGATTGTACAAAGATCAGGTGGATGTTATGTGTCCTGTTCCAAGATACCGGGCGATATATGTACTCGGGAATGAAAAGAATGTTTCGAAACGGGTTAGAAGAATGCCAGTCAGGGCTACCAAAAAACGTTTTTCTTCGTGCTACATACGGGCACGCCAGAGAACATCGGCACGCTTCTTCTCAAACCGTGGCTAAAAGAGAAAGGAAAATTCTACCTTGGGGTGTAAACTTCTACAGTAGCAAAAAGCCTGAAACCATTGAGAATATTTTCTTGGATTGCTGGGACTCCGTCCTCCTTTGGGGTATTCTACAAAGGACACTTAAAAAAGAATTCCCATTAACATAATTCGGTATCCGGTTTTTACCATTTGAAGAAACAGGAGGTGTTCCCTACGACATGGTGATGTCATTTTGTATGCACAGCGTGTGGAAAACACGAATGGCTGTTCGAAATGAAGATGTAGATATAAGGCCTGCTAGTGAATAGTTTAAAGAGAATGTTCTGTTTATGCGAGAAGTGTACAAATCTCTTAGTGAACCACAAGAGTGGTTACCTGTCTTTGTTGAAATGGCTACCATCAAATATTATTAACTTAAATCATCAACAAGATACAATCGCGGATTGCACCTTTTGATCTTTCGGCTGGGGCCGATAGTGTCTGTGCTGTCTTATGTCTGTATCGCTATGAACAGGTAAAAAAAATGGACGAGTGGTCTAAGGCGCCAGACTCAAGGCAAAGCCTTGCCCAGCGACGCGGGTTGAACGAGGCTTCTGGTCCACGTATGTGGGCGTGGGTTCGAATACCACTTCTGACATACTTTTTTTCTACGCCACTATACGCACAAAATCACTGGTTGCTGTTCTTGTGTCCTTGACGCCGTGTCAGAATGCCTGTGTGGTCTAAGGCGCCACAAAGCCTTGCCCAGCGATGCGGGTTAAATGAGGCTGCTGGTCATGGGTTCGAGTCCCACTTCCAACACACTTTTTCTTTTCTACGCCACTATGCGCACAGATTCTGTTCCCATTTCTTGTGGCAGAGACACCATGTCGCATGTTCAAGAAGCTTAAGTGGTCGAAATTTCCCTAGCCCTCAACCACGACGTCTCATAATCTTATCGTGGTTCTGTGATGTAAAACCGCAACAATTATTATTATTATTAGAGAAACCATGTAAGTGGTGCATTCTACTTACGGTTGCGAAAGCGTCCGGACGTCTCTTAAAAAAAAAGTTAGTAAACCGTTGGTAAACGCATGTATTTATTTTTCGAGCGTATTTTAGTGCCTTCGCGGCATCCCTTTACAAGTCAGCAGCTAGTAAAGCTCGTAAATTTCGACGTTACTAACCAGGAAGGCGTTCTGAGTGTTTTCAGTTATATGGACAGTCTCGGCTGGTTTTTGCCGTCGCCGTCGTCATGCTGCGTATATGTATACAGTGGCGCACCGACGGGGGGGGGGGGGAGTTTCGGGGGTTGTAACCCCCCCCCTGAGGCCGACCAACCCTCCCCCCCCTCACCCGTAACTGCCCCGCTGTCCTTCTCACCGGGAGTCCAAAGTTCATATCCAGAGGTGTGCTGAGGTCGACTTTTCCTGACTGGCTCTAGAAATGTGTTGTATTCACTCATCTACTCCTAAATTGAAAAAAAACGCAAACCGCATGCTCTATGGCTCTGCGTTCCTAAATTTCCAGGGAAGCAGCTTTCCAATAATAATATCGGGGGTTTGACGTCCCAAAACCGCGATATGATTATGAGGGACGCCGTAGTGGAGGGCTCCTGAAGTTTTGAACCCCTGGGGTTCTTTAACGTGCACCTAAATCTAAGTACACGGGCCTCAGTCATATTTTCGCCTCCATCGAAAATGCAGCCGCCGCGGCCGGGATTCGATCCCGCGACCTTCGGGTCAGCAGTCGAGCGCCATAACTTATCACTAACCACCATGGCGGGGCGCAGCTTTCCAAGAAAAAATATGCTTTCACGGGTTGTCAGTCTGGCCCCTTTTTTATTTTCTTGCCCCTTTGATTACTATGGAACGAGGTTTATTGGCGACAAGTAGCACTTGAGAAGCAGGCTCACGGACGCTGAAGGCGGGCGGCGAAAACCAACACAAGAATCACAGTCCAAGCGCCAACAGCTCGCGCTCGGCTCCTTCAGCTAAGGTCGTGGCCCACTGCCGCATATGTTCTTCTTCTTCCCTACAATTACCCCGGCGACTAAGAGGAGCCATCCTGGCGAGTCAAGGTGACGAGAGGAGGAGCGGGTCGTGATATGGCTTGAGGCGACTCACGTGGACAGTCTCGCGACCAAGGCGGCGCCTGTCTGGAGATGGGTTGACCGGCTCGATCACGTACGTCACAAGAGATCGACGTTCCACGACGCGATAAGGACCGTGATACTTGGGGGCAAACTTGGACGACAGGCCAGGGGAGTGAAAGGGCAGTCGAAGCCAGACGAGCGAGCCTACGGCGAAAGTCTCGACTTGCTGGTCGCGGTCATGGCGTTCTTTGTCTTGGGCTTGCTTGTCCGAGGTGAATGAGCGGGCCAACTGACGACACTCTTCAGCGTGCTGTACAATTTCAGAAACAGGGCTGAATTCGGAGGCGTCCGGGCGATACGGCAAAATAGTGTTAAGGGTGGCGCATGGTTCACGACCATATAAAAGAAAGGCGAGAAGCCTGTGATTGACTGCGTGGCGGTATTATATGCATAGGTCACCAATGGGAGAACGACGTCCCAGTTAGACTGGTCCGAATTGACATACATCGCGAGCATGTCTCCCAGCGTTCGATTGAAGCGCTCAGTTAGACCGTTGGTCTGCGGGTGGTAGGCTGTAGAGGTGCGGTGAACCGTGCGGCAAGCGCGAAGGAGTTCTTGAAGAACTTCGGATAAAAACACACGCCCTCTATCGCTGAGTAGTTCGCGTGGTGCACCGTGACGGAGGACGAAGCGACGTAAGACAAAATTGGCAACGTCACGAGCACTAGCAGAAGGTAGCGGCGCTGTTTCAGCGTATCTAGTAAGATGGTCGACGGCGACAATCACCCATCGATTGCCAGCCGCAGTGTACGGAAGGGGTCCATACAGATCAATGCCAACACGGTCGAAAGGGCGTGCAGGACACGGTAGAGGCTGCAGTAATCCGGGTGAATGGGCAAATGTCTTCCGTCTTTGGCATAATTGACAGGACCGAATGTATTTCTGGACGAAGGTGTACATAGCACGCCAGTAGTAACGCTGGCGGAGCCGGTGATACGTTTTCAACACGCCAGCGTGAGCATGTTGCGGGTCGGCATGAAAATACGCACATAGGTTAGATCGCATGTGGCTTGGTATAACCAAGAGCCATTTACGACCATCCGCTTGGTAGTTTCTGCGGTATAATAGCGCGTCCCGTATCTCAAAATGTGTGGCTTGGCGGCGAAGAGCGCGAGGGTATGCAGACGCTGAAGTGTCGGAAAGGATGTTAAGCAGCGAGGCAATCCATGGGTCTTTTCGCTGCTCAAGTGACATGTTCGGCACAGAAATGACAGAGATCGAAAAGTCGGCGTCTGAGTGCGTGTCTGTGTTGGATCTCACTGGTGATCGGGACAGTGCGTCCGCGTCAGAATGTTTTCGTCCTGAGCGGTAGATGACACGAATGTCAAATTCTTGTAGGCGAAGAGCCCAACGCCCAAGGCGACCTGAAGGATCCTTTAGCGAAGCCAACCAACAGAGTGCGTGATGGTCGGTTACGACGTCGAAACTCTGTCCGTACAAGTATGGACGAAACTTGCTTAACGCCCACACAATTGCGAGGCACTCTTTCTCGGTGACTGAGTAGTTAACTTCCGCTTTTGTGAGTGCGCGGCTAGCATATGCGACGACGTACTCTGGAATGCCGGGCTTACGTTGCGCGAGTACCGCGCCAAGACCAGCGCCACTAGCGTCTGTGTGCACTTCAGTCGGAGCAGTTGGGTCATAATGGCGCAGAATGGGTGGTGACGTAAGCAGGCGGCGCAGTGTACGGAAGGCTTCGTCACATGCTGTGGAAGGACACATATTGAAGTTTCGACGGATCGTCCCACTTGTTGCTCGCGCCCACCTTTTCGAATGTCGACAGCCAATCTTCAACGTCTTGTTCATCGGTGCCGTCAAAGAAAGGTGGATCGCGCAGGCGTAGCGCAGTGGGCACGATGACCATCGGAGGTTGGGCCGTGCCTTGCTGGGTGGTTTCGTCGGCCATTTCTGGGGGAGCGGGCAGTCTCCTGTTTCGGAGTTCCAGGTTGAGTACCCAGCACCTCCACCACTCTGGAACGAGGTTTATTGGCGACAAGTAGCACTTGAGAAGCAGGCTCACGGACGCTGAAGGCGGGCGGCGAAAACCAACACAAGAATCACAGTCCAAGCGCCAACAGCTCGCGCTCGGCTCCTTCAGCTAAGGTCGTGGCCCACTGCCGCATATGATCTTCTTCTTCCCTACAACTACAATAGAGCATGCCACGGCAAATATAAGAATGGAACACATCGAGGGACGAGCTCTCATTTCACTCCAGCCGCAACCAAAAATAATTCTCAGATACGTCTAAACGACTGTTTTTCGGTCGTCAAGAGATCCTACGTCATAATTTTTCTCTCTCATATAAATTTCATTGAACGAGAATACAATTCGCCCTTGAAACATAAGACTCTCGGCCGTGTTTGGATGTTCCCGTAGCCTGAAAATAAAACGCTGCAAAAACACCTACACAAGTCGGTATCTTCGGTTTTCTTCAGACCCCCCCAAAATACGGAATATATTAGTCTTAGACATTAATGCGAAGAGCCGGAACATACTGCAGCGCACAACGTGAAAAAACAAAAGAAAAACAGATGATATATTCAAGAAACTCACCAAGAACAGCTACGGAAAGTCTTTTATTCAGAAAGCAGTTCACTTTCAAAAACACGACGCAAGCTGATAAATCCAGCACCTCCCCCCCCCCCCTTTTCCAATCAACACCACCACAGAAATGCATCAGTCTCTACTATCCGTGTAGTGATCGAAACCATCGCTCGCAACAACCGGCCGCCGAAAGAGAAAATTCAAGACACCAGCTGAACCGAGAA
Source organism: Rhipicephalus sanguineus (assembly GCF_013339695.2). Lineage (NCBI taxonomy): Eukaryota > Metazoa > Arthropoda > Arachnida > Ixodida > Ixodidae > Rhipicephalus > Rhipicephalus sanguineus. The sequence continues at coordinate 141,414,603 of NC_051177.1, read as the reverse complement.
CCTGAAAGAAAGACGGGAACGACGTCCCCAATTTTGCAAGAGATCGCAACCCCATAGCCGAAGATTCCGAGGACGCGGACCGCCGAATCAATTTTCCTTAAACTACAGTTTTCGCAGTTGAAACCAACTACCGGAAATGAATCTTGACATATGTTAACGACCCAAACAACGTGAACCGCGCTCAATGCAACCTACCCCTTGTGTACAGCACACAAAAAAAAGAAAGAAAAAAGAGAGAGAGAGATAGAGAGAGGCATCTGCGTACCCACTTCGACGCGTCCGTCTAAAAAGCTCCCCACCCCCTTCACTGTTCAACTCATGCCTTCCGGTCAAGCCCTTGCACTGCTCTGTTCTTTTGCCGACAAGCACCGCCGCCGCCTGAAGCACCCTTCCATACCCGCCGAACAAGAAAAGCCCTTTTCATGTGCTTCCCTTCCTCAAACTCCGAAGAGGGAACCGCATGGTTTCTGAAACGCGGGACAATGCTCACTCAAATTTTAAAGATAAGAAGGCGTCGGCGGCATCTGATCCATCCGCCAAGCTTCGACGCACGTGTTTTCTATTTTCTTCGGGGCTGCTGGTGAATGGTACCGTCTGTCGCTTAATGACTGCAACGGAGTGGTTGCGCATTTTTTTCTGAACCTCGTTGACAGCGGACGAATGAGATGTGTTAGTGCGGCGAGAAGAAAGGCCACCTCGCAAGCGGCTCGTTCATCAAAGCGACCGCGAACCCACGGAGGCTGCGTAGCACGAGCACACGAGTTTAAGCACATTGAGTGGTTCCTGCATTTCTGAGCAACCCTTGGAGCAACTAGTGTGTGCGTCGCCAGCCATTGTCGCAGCATCGCACGCACACAGTGACTCTAAGCATGCCATGCGGAGTCCGGCCGTTGCAAAGATGGGAGGAGCAAGAAGCCGTGGCAGAAGGAGTAAATGTTTTTAACGACGTCTGGTAAGAAAAAAAGAACCTTGGGAAAGTGCGGAAGGTCTGTTGGGGCGGCACGTTTCCTTTTCTTTTTCTCAGTAAACGTCTCTCGCCCATTCTTTTTACCACTTCTTTTTTTGTATGTACATCGGACGGAAACTACAACGTTTGATGTGCACACATGCGTGCACGTTCAGTTTGCTTGCTAGAACTTGTGGCCGTGTTTGCTGCGTGAATCTACGTTGGCAATGACCTACCTCGCCGAAGCCCTCTGTCGAAGCGCCAGTCGAACGAGGCTATGGTCGAACACATCCTCACCTACTACCTAAAAAGGATTTCGTGTTCATATTCAAGCCACGCAGCAACAACACCGGAATGCCCGATTACGTCCAGAGGAACCGGTAACTCAGCAGATATCGTCGTCTCATGCGTCAAGTCAATTTTTACTAAGGATGGTTCAGCCGCCGAACTTATATGCGCCGGAGTGACCTGGAAATCTACGCTGGAAAGTCAGTAAGTGTGGTTATAATGCAGTTTATCCGTGAGTTGAGAATTGTACTGTACGTGTGCTGCATTGAACTGTACATGCTATTTATAATCAATACTATGTAGTTTATAAGTAATATTTATGGTGCGCTTTGAAATTTATAGTTTGGCGAGACTCCAAGGAAGCGTAGGAAATTATCAGCTGCAGCGTTTTTTAAGAGTTGAAGTTGCCATGCATGCGGGCTTGTTCGTATGGCATTTTCTTATTACACTGGTAGTGCAAATACACGGGACACAAGAAACGCACACGAAAACACACACACGGCGCTGGGTGTCTTCATGTGCCTTTCTTGCGTCCCGTTTGTATGCGCTACCTACCACAGTAATAAAGGTTTAACATCATTGCGCGACCGCCTGGCAGCCGACATGTCGGTTCAATTTGTAGTTTATTTTCTACGTGCACAGCTGCTCCACTGAACGGTTTTTTGGCCTTGTCAAGTTATTTCAAGACCTTTCTGTAAAATGCTGAATAATCATCATCATAATTCATATTAAGATTATTATTATTATTATTTGGTATTTTATTAGTTGTCGCATTACTCCAGCTGAAGCAAGGAAATGGCATCTTATGCAATGTGCTTGCCCCCCCCCCCCCCCCGAGAGAAATCCTGGGTGCGCTAATGTATGTATATGTATGTATATATATATAAAGGTCCCAAAGAAAAGGTCCCACGCTTGTCCTGTGTGTACCTGTTCGTTCGTTTCGTGCGTCCTGCTTTATGTTTGAGCAGTGCGCTTCAAGTGTCGAGCTGTGACGCATAATAGTTCGCGCTCGTCTTGTGCGTGTTCTTTTCGTGCGTCCTTTGCGCTTGAGCGACGCGCTGGAAATTTCGAGCTGGTTTCCGTTCTTCGCGTTACATCCCAATTTGTTGCTATCGCATTCATTGCTTCGCCGTTGCGGCGAAACTGTGACTTTTTTAACTAGGTAACTACTAAGCCACCTATCTTGCCAGAAGCTTCGTAGATGACGCAGTATATGATGCCTTGATGGTTTAATGCGAAATTCAGATAAACTTTAATTCTCTTGATTACGTTGGAATAACAGTACTACGTGATGGCCCATATACATGCAAATAGACGGGCACAATATAATAGATAGCAAATGTCAGTTATTCTTCAAAATTCTATGGCTGCTAACCGGTGCACGGTGTGCTATTCCAAAGTGGGAGCATAAATAGCCGTCAAGCTGCTGTTAGTGTACACATCGGTACATAGGGGTCTTGGAAGTCTGGTCAACTGAAGCAAGTGCTTGGGTGGGTTACTGGCACGGTGAATGGCCTGTGACTCCTGACTTCTTTGCTGGTATTTCATGGACTATACTACTCCTGTGCGGTACTTAGGTGCTCCACTGGAATATTATTGTGACAGTGAACCGTATACTGGTGGCGTCATGCCACTGAACTGCGAGAAAAAACACAGCAGTTCAAAGGTTTTCACCTGTCAATTTTCGCCAGAGCAACCTTTTGTAACATATTGTCGGTTAGTAAGCTCTGGTACCTGCTTCAAGTACTGCATTGTTCGCGTGTGAATGTACAAAAGCTTCATCAAGGCAATGGGAGAGCCGGCTTGCTAGCAAGGATCGGGAGAGCCAGCTGGCTCTGCTCGACCAAGCCGCAAAGGCCAGTGGAGCCTTGGACTGAGGACCCCCAACTTGCCCAGAAACGTTATAGGGGCAATAAATGTTTGTACTATACTACTACAACTCACCGAATATTTGCTGTTTTCTTGTGGGGTTCTTCTTGGGAGCGAACAAGTAGAACTAACCTTTTCAGGCGGGTTCGCTCTGGAGGCCTTGGTCTGTGTCATTTGTATCTGCATCAGTTAGTTAACCGGTTCATGTTCTTCCGAAATAATCGAGACCCGTTCATACGTACTGTTATACAGCTTAGGCTTGGGAGGGTGTTGCCGGAACTGGTGGTGGCTTCTGGAAACATGAAAACAAACGTTAGAGGCTACGTGAAAGAAGTAGCTAATTCGTGTCTCTTTTTAAAAACGCGTTTTTCTTTGGAATATCTCTGTTCTGTTTCCCGTAAAAAGTTAAAGATCTAGTAGATACAATTCTTCCTGTTCCTCTTTATAGAGCAATGTACCGTGTAAGCCCAGGTCGGAATGTCTTAAGCCGAGTAAAAAAAAAAAAATGAAGGTAACACCTGGAGTAAAATTCTTTTTCTTCAAATTACACAGTGCAACATTGCCTGTCAAAACATGGATGCAGGAAAAGGGCTTATTCGTTCCTTGGGGAGACGATTGTTCACTCTGCAGGAAGCCGGAGACAATCGAACATATTTTTCTTGACTTCTTGGATGCGGTCTTTTTTTGTGACGTTCTTCAACGGACTTTAATAAAGGATTTGCCCCTTGATGCCTACGGCATCAGATTTCTCCCGGTTGAAAATGAGGAAGGGGTACCGTTCGATTTAGTCATGTTACTGGGCCTGCACAGTATATGGCAGTGAAGAATGGCGGTGCGCCATGCTGATATTAATGCACGTCCGGTTCGGCACTACTTCTTTGAAACTATATGTTCATTTGTGGAAACACAAATGGTGCAGCAAGATGTACCTGAATTGCTTCATCAAGTAGAAAGCCTTCTACAGATGACGCAATTTTAAGAAGCCTGCAAATTGTATTTTTTATTTTCCTTTTTTTTTGTTCTTTGTTCGGTATATGTTTGTTTGTCACTGCTGTGTTGTACGTAGGCATAAAGAAAGAAAATATCGGTGCATAGGGGTCTTGATATTCTGCGATTGTGTATGTGTGTTCTCGTTTGTGGTCCGTTCGCGCCTTTAGGCACGATGTGTGATGTGATGTGTGCTTACCATAGTAATTAATTGGTTATTAATTGGTGTAAGAACGATGCCGCGACAGTTCGTTCTATTTTTCATCGTATATATGTTTTTGTAATATAATCAACTTGTTATGGCAAAGCACACGCACATATAAACAAAATAGGCGTAAACCTCTAATTGGCTAATTGTAGTCCGCTAAATTTAGTACGCGATTAGTAAGTTGCTAGTGCGGATACTAACAATTTAGTAACAGAATAACCATTCGAAATAGTGCTATAGCACTAACCAGGTAGCGAACTTCACTAGCCTGCATTTTACTACCTTCACTTATTAAGGGGTTATTGCTTTTTGTCACAAGTAAAGTAAAGTAAAGTTAGTGAATATGTCGACCTTTTTTCCCAAGAGTGTACAACAACACAAGTAGGTCAGATCACTAACCATTCGGCTAGATCGCTGATATTTAAAAGTTCTTAGCTTTAACAAGTTCATCTAGAATTATTATTCACACTGGGGGATCACTTTGTGCCTTAAACAACTCTCGCATACAAATCACCTCTTCAAGAAACTAATGATTTGCCGAAAGTACATTCAAATTCGCATGTCTGACGTGCATTCTTGTACGCCAGACACTATACATGCACATGAGCATAAACATATCACATGGCGCTTCGTCTCCTACTGCACATGGTAAGTATCGAATACCGAATGGGTTTAAAGGCAAGTCTTTTTTAAAAGTCCGTTAAAGCACTACCCCGAGAAAAATCACGTCATGACAGTGATGAATGCTTTCCGGTTTTCTACAAACAAGACAGTTAACCGGCCAAGCAACAAGAGGCCTTTGCTCTGTACCCATCGGTTGGTAGGGAGGGTGCCAGTGTGCAGTTGAGAAAAGAAGGATTTCATTGACGGTTTCACCGGCATTCGTTTTACCCGCTTGAGCATATCACGTTCAGGGCCTAAGTGATACAATCCACGATACGAAGGGAGGGGCGAAAAAAACGTCAAGCAAACACCTATAGAAACGTTTGCGTGTCACATCTGATAAGTACTGAAAGGGAAATGTTACCTTAAGAATCACCACTGCGGCTCCAACTTAACGTAAAAAAGCAGAAAATTTCGGTGTCCCCCCAAAAATACATTGAAATTACGTAGTCTTGCAATGAACCTCGTAATCGCACTTGGATTACCGCACGAAGAAAATGGTCACTCTGGTCCCATAATAAAAAATTGGGGAGGGGCGAAGCATGTAGGGAAGTGTGTTTCAGCTCCACTAACGTGAAATCTGTGGAGGGGTGATGCATGCAGTGTGCGACGATGTTTACCACAGCAAAATCACTGCTAATGGGCAATGAGAGACAGAAAAAAAGATTAGACACAGAGACCAGCAGTCCGCTATTGTTTAACGAGCACGCTGCGAATCTTTATTGGGCAACTACGCACAAGCGAAATCTCCCACCGGCACTACATTGCAGGTAAGGATCCAGTGCCTTTATATACGAGATGGCCGGTGCACGGTTGTGCAGCGCGAGCAGTCGTTTTTTTTCAGTCAAGAAACTCGCTAGCAGACACTGCCTGCGTCGGCATGGGCGAGGGCGCGTTTTCATTCCTTGCGAGCTGGTAGTTCAGCGTTCATCCCAGAAAGCGCGTTTCCATAGTCAACGTGCGCCGTTCGCTCTATCTCTCTCTCTCTCACCACACGGCGAGCGCTGATGCGGTGGCACCCTCTCTTGCGCTCAAGCAAATGGACCGTCCGGACAGCAGACGACGATCCACTATGCACGTCGACATGCCGAGACCCTAAGGTGCTTCGCCCCTAAAAAAAATCTTACAATCGATTTGAAAAACAAATGCGTTAATGCGAGACCACCGTTTTTAAAGGGCCCCTCACCAGGTTTGACAATTTTGAGCTAACGAGTGCAATGCATACAATGGGCGTTCACGATCACGTCTGCCAAAATTTGCAACGCTACGCGCCGCGGAAATGGGTCAAATTTCAAGGTGAACGCTGCTTGCCCTTCCTCTCGCGGGCGCGCGCTTTAGAGAATGAGGGGATGACGTACATGAGAAAATGGCCCTACGTAGATGGTAGTGCTGTGACGTCGCTCCTCTACGTAGACGACTGTGCTCTGACGTTGCCAACAGTAGCACGTGACACTGCGATAATTATTTGACACGACATGTGTAGCTTGTGTAATTTTTTGCTTGAATAGATTATTAAAACTTGAGAGAAATAATGAGACACACAAAGAGAATGGGTGCGTCTTTTTCATTTTTTTTTCGTGAATTGCAGCGAGATGCGGGGCTAATGTGCCTCCCTTTCCCATGCGTTCGTGTCCCCGCGGTTATGGCAACGCGGTTAACGCATCGAGCAGACGCCAGCCCTGGAAACGAAAGTAATGTTCTGGCGCGTTCGAGCACTCATTATGCTCGTTTATTCTACCGCGTCCAAGTAAACGTTAATGCGGCACTGGCTCATGATACCGCCCCTCTCGTGCCCGTACTAATGTCTCAACTTTCATGCCCGTACCGCAGAAACAGGCAGTACACCACAAAGAACGCCGACAAAAATAACGCCCATGGCCGCTACATAAAAAAAAAAAGGTAGCGGTCGTGCAACGCCGCTCGCGTCCTCGGGCTGGCTCGGGCACGTCATGCGCACGCGACCATGCATGCGCATGACGTGTTAATGCGTATGTGTCAAGTGAAGAAGGCAGGGAAGGGATTTGGCTTGTGAAGGCTACACGGGGCGAGTGGCAAGGGTTTGAAACTCGCCTCCTCGCATCATGACTTCGCGCCGCTACAAATTATTGTGTTTCTCAGCTCGTAACGAACCGAATTGAAAAATTCTTGCGACATACTGCTCTTCATTCGGCACACAACAACTTTCAGCGTCTAACTAAAATTTGCTACGTGGCCTGGTGAGGGGCCCTTTAAATTGGAACGGCTCGTGCGCTCCCAAGATGATCCGCAGACAAACACTGCAAAAACCCTGTGCAGTTTCTGAAATAAAACTATAGCCGCGCTTAAAACGTGTGGCACATAATACACTTTAGTGATCAAAAAGAAGTTACAAACAGCCGCTCTTGTAAACACGGAAAAAATAATGTCCATCCCACTTTTCTTTTTGCAGTTTTACTCTTTTAACACGAAAGTGTTTTATGCCGGGGTCCACCAAGACTTTCATGACGTATTTCCGTCACGGAAGTACGTCAGCAAAATGAACGCCATCAGATGGCCAAGAAAAAAAAAACTAAGAAAAAGTTCCATTGACCCATGACCTCTCGGTCCGCGTGGATGGCTGGCGGGCGTTTAGCCCACCGAGCTACTGCCAAACACATTATGGATGCTATATGAACGCGCCTATTATCTTTCACACTTTCACAGTGCTCTTGGATGGATGGATGAATGCTAAGAGCATCCCCTTTATAACGGGGCGGTGACACGTGTGCCACCAGGCTCGAAAAAAAAAAACGCGCCGTTGCTACCACCGTCCTATTCGGCGCGTTTTTAATACAAGTTTAATTTCGTCAACGCTTTAACACACCGTCAGGTGGCGCCTTTAGCCCAAGCCTCGCTCTAGCATTCATCCATATAAAATATTGCTCTCCGACGCTCGCCTGGCTGCCGCACCGCGTTTTCCGCTCGCCCTGTGAGCAGTAATGGCCAGGCTAGAGGAAAGACACGACGCGCGCAGCGTTTCTCTTCGCATTGCACAACGCTTTGAAGGAATGCATATCGAGTATCAGTGTTTATTATGTGCTTGTTGATGCCATCTTTGCACGGGATTCACCATATGCGGTGTCCACGTATACGTTAAGAACTTCAGCTACCACATGGGTTATATCATGATCATGGTCGTTTGTTGTCGGTACGGAGATGTGCCTCTAGGCGTCAACGTGAGTGCGATGCGTCCACATCAAGTGGTGCTACATCTGTCCAACAACAGTAGACATTGTACAAGCTCTCATATACCAATGCACTATAAACAATAGACTACTTCGGCGACGACACGTTTCACTTTCGTGTTATACCGATTTCTATGACGGAGGGATCAGCCATCTTTTTTGCTTCATCTGCCCAATGGTCTTTACTTCCTTTGTAATGATTCAGCGGCGCTCTTAAATAGTTTCCGGGCATAGTGCTAAACGGTATGTTGCATACCGTGTCTGGAGCATGCTCTCAGTTTCAGTGCCAAAACCGAGACATTTTGTCCAGCTAATCACGCTTCCAGCTGCATTACAAAAACCTTTAGTCTACAAGTATTTCATGCACACTCCTTTCATCTGTGCAAAAGACAGCTACATCATCCGCATAAGCGAGAACCTTGACTTCGCTATTGAAAAAGGTGTAGCCGTGAATATATATATTTCCAAGAACTTTTAAACAAAAGGGTTCTAAAGACAGGTCAGAAAGGAGGGACGACAAACAACATCCATGTTTAACAGCGGTTCCAATGGAAATACATTCACCCAATTTTCTGTTTATCACTAACTTCGCTGTACATTTGTCGTACACCATTCTAACACGATCTGAAAATACTTATCCCACATTCACATGTTCCAGTATTAGAAACAATATCTCATGTATAACTCTGTCCAAAGCCCTTATGTAACTCTAGTTGAATCATAACACTTCGACCCTCCATGGCATCACAGCATTCGAGAACAGTTCTCGCCACATGAATATTTGTAAAAATGAATCTACCTTTAATTCCACAAGTCTGATGAGATTCGACAAGGGACTTTATAACACTTTCGAAACGAGGAGCTAAAACGTTCTCGGAAACCTTCTAATCGGTGTTTGTTAAACTTATCGATCGATATGCTTCTACTCAGAGGAGTTTCGACGGTTCGTTAGCTTTAGGAATCAGTATAACGTGGGATGTTCGAAATGACGAAGGTCTTAGTTTCTTATCATAGCATTCAACTATAACTCGATGTAGCGCTTCTGCCAATTCATTTTTGAAAAACTTGTACACTGCGGCTCCAACACCATCTGGCTCAGGTGACTTTCCTGAGCTCAGTTCATCTGTGGCTTGCTTGCTCAACTTCTGCAACTGTTATCGGCCTTTCAAGTAATCGCGTTGTTTCATGGTCTAGTTTAGGCAAAAGTGGCAAAAACGCCGTTCTAAATCTTTCCGTTTCACATGATTTAAGACTGAAATTGTTTTTATAATATTCCGCAAATGCAAGCTCTATCATTTCAATGTCACGTGTAATGGTGTCTCGGATATGAATTTCGCTAATTTCCTACGACACGGCGTGTCTCTTCTCATCACTGAGTGTTCGTTTGGTGGGCGTCTCGCCCAACCAAAGCCGCCCACACCTCGCCCTTACCATCGCTCCGCGATACCATTTCCGCTTCTAAAGCCGCAAGCTTCGCCTTTCCTTCTTTTATTTCCTTCGTGAACAGGCCAGGATTGCCGCTCTCTGCATCAAGCATGTAATCTAACGGGCTAAGCAGTTGCTTTTCTTGCTGCTTTTCTTTCTGCCTTAAACGCTCGCTCTTTCCTAGGCGGCGATTTCGAAGTCACACTGAAACTGTTCCCACAGTCCCATAAAATTACTTGTTTTTTTCGACAGCATATTGTCTATGTGCTTCTTTATCATTTCGACAAAAACGTCATCCTGAAGTAATTTGCTGTTGAACTTCCACAGCCCCAGTTATACTTTGACACCTTTTTCTTAGAGCCTAAGGTAACCATGACTAAATAGAGAGAGAGAGAGAGAGATAAATGATCAGTGAAACTAACATATTGCATATCATAATTGGAACAGAGAGACAGAAAGTTCAAAGGAACATATATTCTGTCCAACCTAGCATGAGCATTACCTTGTAAGTGAGTATTCTTGTTGGTGTTCGTGTGTCAGCACTAAACCTATATCTCAGAGTTCATTGTGATCAGTCTTTTCTCGCAGTACATTTGTACTTTTATCTCTTTGATACTGATTGCTCGTTCTGTCGTAAGGTCTACATACACAATTGAAATCACGAAGCAAAAACAAACGTCTTTCACATTATAGCATAAGGCGAAGGCTATTAAAAAATCACAGCATATCCACGGAGTGAATGATGATGATTGGGCGAAGCTGCGGAGGTTCATCGGTAAACCGTGAATCTTCCGTGAATTCTGCCCAGTACATCATCACCGACGTGAGATCGGGCGCGTTTATACTAAAGGTTCGATGAGAGTTATGACGACTTGCAGCTCACTTTAATTTTACATGTACGCTGGGAATTTTCATTGTTTAATCACGCACAGGAGAAATCGCACACACGCACTACCTTGGAGGTCAAAATCCAGTGCCTATATATACGGGGTGGTCAGTGAACGGTTGTTTAAGGCGCTTCGCCCCTAGAAAAATCATACCATCTCCCGCTAATTCCATGAGGCGATGCGAAGCCGGAGCACTTGCACGATCGCGTTCCGTTGGCGTTCGTTGGGCATGCTACCGACCTCGCGTCGTGGAACGCGATGAGGAACACTACGCGCGTCGTGTCTTCCCTCTAGCCTGGCCATTAATTCTCACTGGGCGAGCGGGGAACGCTGTCGACAGGCGCGCGAGAGGGAGACAGCGTAGGAGAGGAGAGAGAGGGGGAGGGGACGCGCTTGCGCTGGCGCTCATCGCGGCGCTGCGCAGGAGAGAATTTCGGCATGTCGAGCCCGCATTCCAGAGGAGTCAACCGAAGCAAGCGCTGGACTCAACGCGCGCAGTGCTCTACCACTTGAAGGAGAGGAGACTAGAGGAGGAGAGTAGCGCATGCGCCGCGAGAGCAGAAGCGAGAACGCAGGAGAAGCGCAAGCAGGTGCTGTTAGAGAAGTGGAGAGAGTAGCGCGCACCTGTTGGAAAGAGGGAAGGAGAAGAGTTGCGCATGCGTAGTGTGAGTACGACGGACTACCAGGCCAATGCCGCGGGACATACCCCGGAGCAAGAGATGCTTCGCATCTAAAAAAGGTTTCTTGGTCACACAATCCATTCGGCGCATGAATGCAAACTACACACACAGGAATTCCAAAAAAAAGGAAGTATGACTCAAAACCATGCGGCCATTTTACAAGATGACACAGACTCGACAACCCCAACGCTTTTGCGGACAAAAACAGCGCAACCCCCAGACCTTGCAACTGCATGATTCATGGATACATTATATCTGTCACGAAAGGTATCACCCATTCGATCAGTTATAGCTCTTCGTTTTCGATCTTGGTTTTCGATTTTGGTCTCCTGGACCGCTAACAAATCGATTTCATTTTCTAACAGCAAATCCTTGGAATGTGATAGGCCTTATATGATCAAAAATGAATGTGGAGTCATCCACTCCGCCATGCCTCATATTCATGCTGATTATGGTGCGTCAAACCCCAAATTTTTGTTTCTTTTAGAGTGAAACTGCGGCGAGCTACATGTTTTGAGCAACCATTCTTTTCGCCTTTTCGGTGATTTCAAGACTTACGACGCACCTATGCACTGATTTACGCATGTTGAGTGTTAAAAGAAGCTACGTGTAAGCAAAGTGACTGTTTCGTATGTTTAGAAAGCTAGAACATCGAGGCTGCCCCACGCACGACCACGTCAGCAGCAGCGCTCACATGCCCTCACGTGCACAGTTGTGGCTCTATATACCGGCAGGCGCTGGCTCCATATGAAATTGAGGCGGGAGTTTTCGTGACCAGAAATAATTCAAGGACTTTGACTATACTATATACATGAATATGTTATGCTAGGAGCTACTTGGCACTGAGCGTTACGCCAAGCTACGACACGAGACGACAACAGCCCGGGCCCCAAAAGTGCTCCGCTTATAAAAAAAGTGATCACGCGTTCCAACTGTATTTTAAAGAGAGCGGCCCTAGTACGTAATGCCCTTTTACTGCATTTATTCTGCTTATGAGCACTGCCAGACGTAATTTATCGCGCCGATTTAGTATTGTCGTCCTGTTTTTCTTGAACGCTATACGTGTGTGCATACAAAAATTGAGGGAGCTTCGTAGTAGTGGTACCAAGGCTGAAGGAGGTGCGGAGCTGGGCCGCCTTCTTTGTTTCTCTTATTTTTCTCTTCTTTCGTTTTCCCCTTGTTTTTTTTTTTTCTCGTTCTGTTTTTTTTCTGTCTTTTTTGTCTATGTTTGATTCGATTTCGTTCTCTCTTTATGTATTTATTTCTCTTTCCCGCTCTTTCTTTCTTTCTATTTCTTCCTTTCTATGCTATGCCTTACTCTCTCCCCACTTCCTTTTTCTCCTCCTCACCCTCACTTCCCTGCTTCCCCCGATTCCCCTGACCCCCCTTTGCTGTACCTATATTATACAAGGATATGCTATGCTCGCTCGCGCTCCTGGGTAAGCTAAGTGGTTAGACGCTCGTTTTCAGATCGCGGGTACGCGGGTTCGAATCCCGCCAAGGAACTTTTTCCGCCAAGAATTTCTCTTTCTCTTTCTTTCTTATTCTTTCTCTCATCCTCCTCTCTCTGTGTACTCGTTCTCTTGCCTATCGGAGTTAGCGCATCCCACGCCGGACAAATCGGCGCACATGTCTGAGAGCGAAGCACAAGAGGAAGAAGAGGACGAAGATGAAAGAGAGGACGAAGCGAGCGCGTGCTGTTCTGATGGATAGTTTCTGTTCGCTCCGCACGCGCTAACGGTCGGCTTCACCGCTCCCCTGTTAACAGAGAGTTTAGGCCGCGGCCCCCAAGCGGCTTGGGTACGTAGGCCCTTGCGTTCCTTTGTATTCTCCCGTGGATGCGGCTGTGAGTACAAGGAACGCAAGAGCGTGCGTACGCGGGCCGCTTGGGGGGCCCGGCACTAATAACTCTCTAATATATTCCGTTCTTGCTTTCGCCTCCCCCGGCGGCGTTCATTACCTTGCGCTATTGCGAACAGCATACGAGGGCCCGCGATCAGCGAAAAGATGAGTGCGATGATCTACCGAAGAAAACAGCTCCATTCACTGTATATACGTGTGTGGTGTCTGTAGGGGAAGAAAGAAGATGTTTATTTCTGCAGCCCACTTGCGAGCACAGCGCGGGTCTCTGGGGAGAGGAAGAGTGGGAGTAAAGAGGAGAAGA
>NC_051177.1:141366253-141401183 GCF_013339695.2 Rhipicephalus sanguineus | reverse complement strand
GTGAGTCATCATCCAGGTGTGCAGCTCCAACTGTTGGTGCAGTTTTATCCGCTTGATCGATCTTGGTTGAGGTGCCACTGTGTGCAGTTTAGGAGGAGGTGAACCAGGGCTGCATTTTCGGGACAATCCCTTTCGGAGCTACTTTTGCAAGGCATTCGACTACCACAGGCCATGGCAGTCTCGTACTGTGTCACACGTGCTATACAGGCGGCCAGGAACGTTATGCTCAGAGATTATCCTGCGATAATCTTGTAAAATATCGCAAAGTGATCGTGCCAGGTGTGGAAGCAGACATCCTCATCGGTCAAGCAGCACGATATTAAGAAGCTGTCGCACTGCAAGCACTCGAAAAACGCCTTGCGCTGATTGGGTGTGTTTAAAGTGTACCTGTAACTCTGCATGGTTGTTTCTCGACTTTCTGTGGGACTGCAACGATGCCCCTAGTGATGACACTGCTGGCCCCAACGAGTCTTGTGGCAACGCCATTGAGGACTTAGACTTTGAATGAAAGTTCGGGGTAAATTATAGAATAAGAAAAAACTAAAAGGCCAGGGTGCAATTCATGTAACGCCTACCCAAAGCGAAAATGTTTTGCACGGAAGACTTACCCCACGTAATGATCGCACCCCTAAATTTGTGTCAACATCTTTGGGAAAAAAAGGGTGATCATTAACGCGAGTAAATAAGGTGCACATGTGTGCTTGCACATACTAGCACCTTCCTCATAGCAGATACCTTTCCTCTGAATAAAGGTACTTGTGAGTGGCATTCTTCTGTCCTGTCATTTTCTTGCGTGTTTTCATGTTTTTTCCACTGCAAGATGCAGTATAATGTTGTTTTTTTCTAATATAGTGTAGTGAGGGTCTGAATGCGAGCTTGTTGTGGTAAAGCAACACCTCTAGGCATGAAGCTTAAAGCACAGGAGCAACAAAAAGAAACGGGCGCACAGAACGCACCTCCTAGTCTCCGTTCTCTTTTCATTGTTCCTATTATCTGTGCTTCTTGCCTAAAGATGGTGCTGTGAAACCAATTGGTGGTGTGACCTCCGTTCCTCCCCTTTGCCCTGCGTGCAGCAGATGCGCAGCAGCAGCAGATGCTGCAAACCTGCAGCAGCAGTCCAGCATTCGAGCTCAGCTGGCAGGAGGTCTGGCCATGGGGGACTGGGCCGCAGGGCTCTCAACAGCAGGGCGGCGGCGGGTGGGTGGGACGACACTGCTCTCCTAGACCTGCTGGGGGGCGGGGGGGACCCACAATGGCTGATCGGCGCAGCTGCCTTGCACCCCTCCTTTCCCCTGCTCCTCCAAGGAGAGTCGAGCGAGAGCTGGAAAACGAGCGGCCATACTTGCAGGTCGCTTTGCATCGGCACCCTTCAACTAATGTAACTCCTTTCCGGGTCTGCCCTTAGGCCTCATTCACGAAGCCGTCAGACGCTACGCCATGTTGCCTTCGTGCATCAGCGTCTGCTAAGATACAGCATTTTGTTGGCGCTTTTTCTTTTAAAAACGAGACGCCGAAGGCATTATGAGCATCGGTTAATGCCATCGTTGTACTGTTATTTAGCAGAAGATTGAGAGAACATGCTGTCCCTTGGCAGGCACTGGTGCCATGAAAATAACATGACGAAGCATTGATGGCTCTGCGAATCAGGCCTCTGTCTTCGCGACTGTCTCAGTCTGTCATTCACAGGAGACATTAGTCGGGGCAGTAGAAAATTGGATGACCTCGCGCGCACGTGCGCATCTTATGCGCACTCTTCGAGTCTTGGTGGTCTGTCATTTCATTCGCAAAGGAATTTTGATTAATGCTGTGCCGATTCGTGCATTTGGAAAGCCACCGGTGAGTCCTGGTGATGTCATGACGCTTCAAGCCATGTTTGTAACCACTCGAGTAACGAAGAACAAGTAGCACTGAAGCCACTTCAGACCTGGGTCCACATTCGCAAGAGCTCTGTCGTTTAACCCTTTGAGGGTCAAGTTTTTTTCACCAAATGCAATCCACCTGGGTCAATTTTTTTTTTTTTGCAGATTTAAAATCTCCTTTGACTTTTTTCTTCTATCCTAATTTTTTTAGTACGGCCATAAAGTGAGAAAACTATATTTTCCACAGGTCTAGATGCATTGCTTATTTAAGATAGTGAAAGTAAAAATGAGAAAGAAGCTCGTATTAATGTTAAAAAAATTATGTTCATTGGAGTAACCATATTTCGCAGGCCTGGAAATACGAGCACAGCAGGTTACTGTCACCTCTGTAGCTGCCAGCATCGTCGCGCCGCTGACACTTCTGAGGAAATCCTAGGCCAGATTCTGATTTTCAACTGTTTAGCAATTCCTCATACCAACGGTTGACATCTCGTGAATCTCATTGCAACTTAGCATTTGACTGTAGTCCGAATCAAAGGAACTGCCGCTTTACTCACTTGTAGCCGAGACAACGGTGTGCATGGCCACAGTGTGATCGCTGTGTTTGTGAGCTCCACGTGCAAGAAAACACTATGGTTGTGTGCCCATCAGAAATAACCAGCGAGGGAGAGAAACTTCCAGTAGCCCTTCATCTTATCACCACCGAGAGGCAGTCAAGTTTGCAATTCTCGAGAAGAAAAACCGTGCAGGTGCGGTAGCATTGTTCGTGTGCGGCAGCATCATTTGTACGTGCCGGCGCCCACTGTTAACAGCTGAAATCACACCCCTGTGGGCACTAAACGAGCAACTATTAAGGTGGGTGACCCTTTGGAGATTAGAAACCAGACATCATTTTTCGAGGTGCCATGGAAACCGTCCGCGAGACGAAACCAAACTTACCACCATGCGCATGCGTAATGTGCGAGCAGTAGCCATTGCGCCAGCCTAAACAAATTTGGTGGAAAACGAAGGTCAACTGCACAAGAAATATTCATTCATCCCCTGAGGGTGCAGTAGTTGCTGGGCATAAAACAGTCGGAAAAATTGGTATATTTTTCAGACCTACATACGGCGCCGTAAATGTGCGACATTGACCATTTCGGACTTTTTCACGGTGCCTTATATTTACATGATTGACTTTAAAAGCTTAAGTGCCATTATCGTGGCAGCAATTTCATCGCAGTCATGATTATGTATCGTAACGAGCTCTTGATCAAAGTGTGCGAGTCTGGTTCCAGCTTCAGGCACCAGCTGCCCACTGATGGAGTGGCAGTCTGCCTTTTATAAAGGTGGCAGTAAATGAACTACCAGTGCTTGTTTCCGTGAAAATCAAACAGACCGAAAGGCTACCATAGCGTGTGTTTGTTCTGTTACTTAATGTTTCGTTCCTCAAAGGATGCATGTTGCAAGTGAGAATATATTCTGAAAGGGTTATCTCTGCGCACTGAGTAACTAGCATGCTGTCTTCTGTACAACTTTAATAGAACAACAGTTGATGGATTGGAGGAGCAACAATGAAATGTTACACGATAAGAGCAAACGTGCCCCGCTCGTCACCTGTGCTTTTTTCTTGGTGTGTTGTGTGTAATAGCAGCTGTTCATTTCGAACAGTGCAGCATGGCACTCTTGTGCAGCCATGAGCAGTGTGGGAGTGAACAGCAATCAAATTCGTGGTTAATCAACAATTACTACTTGTAATGTACCGACTTGGCTGTGGCTTATTGAATTGCAACAGATGCCCCTCCAGTTGAGCATTTAGTGTTACGAACACTGTTTCACTTGCCAACTGCATTTGCCACTGTGACCTTTAAAAGGTGTTTTCAATGTTCCCTTTCGTATTGCTCACAACTGTACATAAGTATTCCACAATGTACTCCTTGTATCAAAGGCATAGCTTTTGTTGTAACACCTCTCTGCGGCATTAGCAGTTGGCGTGCACCCTTTGATGAATGTAGCCTTCTTTTACGCCACCTTTTGTAAGTTGCACATTTTGCTGCTGCTGTTGATCTCCAGAGCGAGTGTATTAACCTGTAGACTTTTTTTCTCATCTTACACTTGTTTGCGTGCCTTTGCTGCCTTTATTTCTCACTGGTTTGCCTTTACTGAATGTTGCTCTGTCGTAGCAATTCTTTCCTCAGTTTTAAGTTGCGCATTGGTGTCGATAGTGTTTTGAACAATGGATGTGCCTAGCTGGGAAACTTTACGACAAGGGCACTTACCTTCGCTCCACGAGAATGAGACCTCTTGTCAGAATGTTGGCTTAAACTCAAACATTGGCTGCAGCCTGCTGTACGGCTTATTCAAGTACTGTCGTTCAACTGAATCGATTCCTGAGAATCTCTGCCACGTTTCAAGCTTAATGCGCTAGCTTTTCACGCAGCAGGCTAAAGGAACTGAGACACAAGCTGCAATGAAGTTCAGGCTTAAGGTTTTGTGGCTCCATGAGCTTATGCAAGTGGAATGGTCTGTGTCGTGCACAGTTGACATTGGGTGTCGCATCGTCTTACTGATGAATTGACATTCTTGTAAAAATCGACCAGGGTCGGGCGTTGCAAAATTCAACCACGTTGGCATTTCAGCTCGATCCAAAAAGGCATAGCCCACCAGGTCGGCACTCCGAGTCAAGCAAGTCACCGAGGCAAATTTTACATGTGAAAGAATTTGACAGCACATCGAATAGCACTTTTAGTCTGGGCAGAATTTAGCTTGAACAATTGGTCTTGCTATGTGTTGTAGTGGTTGCAGCAAACCTGAGACAGACAAACGAAAGAAAGACAGAGAAGTCCCCTGCTGTTCCCTTGTTTGTCTTTAGTTGTCCGTCTCACGTTCTCTGCAAATACTCGGCATACAAGATTACCAGCTAGCCCTGATGCAAGCCGTTCTAACGCTGCTGTCTCGGATAATGTAGTGCACGTCAATATTTTTTTGCTACATTATTGAAAGTTTTAGGGGCAATAGGGATAAAATGTTGAAGCTTTTACTTGTGCGTGCCCAGCAGCAATAGGCCTTTGAATAGCAGATGACCAAGAAAAGATTAAAGTTATTTGGCCAGAATTCAACAGTCACATTTTTAACAATCATCATGGCTTTACGTCATGTGCCATTATGTGCACTTGTTGATAAGCCATGATTTCATCGATTGTGTACAGTTTGCTTTGTTGATTTTCACAGAAGCACTTTGTTGAGAATGTATACTAAAAGCCACCCATGAGGGGCAGCCCATTGCAAAGGGACGCATAGTTTCACCTGAACCCACTGTGTGCTGTGTGGCCATTCGCAGCGACACCGCTCAGTGCAATGTGCTTTCTGTTTTTAAGGCACCTTTTCTCATGCATGGTACACCGTGCTGGTCTTGTTGTATTTTGGCACTTCATTCATGGCAGCTGCAATGTCACGATAGGCTGCACTCTCTGCTTCAAAACTATGACCTGCTTGTGTTCATTCGCTGATGCCTTGTTTACAGCCGGCGCAATTTTTATGCATTTTGAAGCAGTGCGAGGTGGCAACATGTTAAAGCAGTTGAGGGTAAAAGTTTTTGGGGCACGGTAGTCATGACGAAAGCAGATTTATGCTTTGTGGAGGCATTCTAATCGCTTCTGATTTGGCGAGTACTGTGTAGGCCACAAGAACTACCACAGATTAAGCGATTGAATCTGAGTCAATTGTTTTTGAATATCCCGTGTCCCAAACATTGTCTAAGTAGCTGTGGCCTTTTCTTTTTGTTTTCATGCTGGCACTTCATGTCCGTGTGTTTTTTTTTTTCGGGCTGCGCAGTGACTGCTTTCATGGTCTCAGCTACAGTGTGTTTAATGGTGCTTGATGGGGTTTAGGGAACGTAGCCTGTGGTAAGCATTTTGGTGACGATAAACAGCACAATAATCACATGGCTAGAAGTGTACATGGCTACACCATGGCAGGCATAGAATCATAACTACATTGCGTGACGTGTGGTTAGCAGCTGAAGTCGTTGATTGAACAATGCACGATCCCGAGCAAAACAGGTGGCAGTCCGACCGTGCCTCGGCAAAAAAATTTTGGAAGGGTCTTTTTTGTTGACATTGTTGTTGCTGCCAATTTGTTGCAGATTGTTTACACAGGTGCACTATACATTTTTTGCATTGGCATACAAAGTGAATATGAAGCATGTTCTTGTAATACCTTGATTTTTTCCTTTTTCCATCTTTCCTGCAATTACGTTGCGACTGTACTACTGAGCAAGAGAGGCCGCGCTGTGCAGATAGTCTCTTCTCACGGCGTGGTCTGTCAGTATTTCATTCGTATTTTGTCAAGCACAAACGGATGCTAGCAAGATTAAGTCATATTTGATGTCTTTTTTTTTTTGCAATTGCACAAGTTCTTGCTGTGTGAGCACACCCTCACCCAAGGTGCAGCAAAATGTGAGTTAATAGGTCGTGTCTCGCCTGCCTTGGAACGGGTGGTTCATTTGGACAGCTGGAGCATTTGTTCATGACTGTGGGAGGCAAAAGTCACTTCATGCACCTCTCAGTCGGCATTGTTGTTTCTTTTTTTTTTTTGGCATGCCGAGTTTCTAGTATTTGTTATGTTGAGTGTGTTAATCATGTTTGTCTCCTCCCTCTATAAACCAGCCATGTACCAGTTCGTTCCTCATTATTTGCCTCTAGGCTGGGAAAAGAATTTGGGTGTATATTTTTCGTATGCAACCACGAACGGAGCAGCAGTCATACGGTTGGGTCATTGCTTTATGTACAGGTTTACATTGGCAGCCTTTCCTGTGGTAATGCTTGGGTCCCTTTATGTAATTACATATACTGGTTGTGGAAAGCAGACGGATAGGCTTGTAAGCAAGCAGCACTGAGTCGTGTTGGCTACAGTGTTGCCATCCATCTTCTATCTTTGAGCTGCGCATTTAGTTATATGCACCACCAACAAGCCTAACCTTCATCCTCTTAGTACTTTACAAAACAGAGTAATGTCAAGGGCATCAAGTGTACTGCTATGTCCAAAAGTTTTCAGTGATGTCGGCTTCGAGAAACCGTGCTTAGCTCAGAGCGGTCGGATGGCTTGCCTCGGCAACACTGTACATATAACTTTTGTTGTTGTCCTGTGCCTCATCGAGTCCGGACAGCGTCTAAAGTTACAAGGCACAGGCTTTCCGCAAACAGGCCGAATTCCTCGAGCAATATGTGCCTGCAGCCAGCAGTATAAACGGCAGCACTGGCTGCGTGTGCTACCAAAAGCCGCTAATCTGAACTTCAGGTCTGATGCCTAGCTTGTGGGGCCTGTCTTTTTCTTTTTTCTCAGGTCCCGCACGTCTTAATGCCTGCAGCACACTTTATTGTACAGATTATTTTGGTACAGAACTTTTGGTGCTGTAAGAGCGATGGCCATATTTCCAAGTTGTGCAAAGTGACACTAGAGAAACCAGATGCTGTCTATGTTTTAAAAGTGAGGCCTTCCAGCATATCATGCACTTTACAATGTAACTTGCTTCATGGCCTTATTGGTACTTGGTATAAGCTGATACGGCAACTAGATAAACACTCGCAATGCATGGAAGAAACACAAACACGACGTCATGGACGGCATTTATGTCTCACATGCACATTACACTGAAATTTTTGCAAGAATGTGTTGCCTTTTACGCTCTTTTTGTCTGCATTGTGAAGCATGGCCCATGCTTGTAATTTAATGTATGTTTCATTGTACAATAAATGATGTTTGAATGTAAAAACTTGCACAGAGCCTCTGTTATGCCTTGCTGTGCGACATCAGGGCTCATTTCACTCACCATAATAAAATGGTATACAGTCGAACCCACATATGGCGAACTCGCAAAAAAAAAAAAGCGAAAGTAAGAAAATACGGGAATGGTTTCGCTACATTGTATAATTCAATTAAGCTTTGATGAAATTACCATATTTTCGGTGTGTGAATTTGGATGCGCAAAACTTGGCTTTACGGCACTACACGATAATGCAAGAAAGGGATGCGTTCCTTGCGTCGAAATGGTTGATTTCTTACTGAAGGAGCACGTAGTGAGCTATTGTTTTTATTATTGCAGAAAAATGGGTTTTATTTAACATTGGAAACTTCTCCGTCGATGTATAGTTTTACGAAGCGTAAAAAGTAACCAACGACCGCTAAACTGGGCAGGCAGACGACAAAGGCAGCGTTCTCTCTGCCATTGCTCGTCGTCTGTTTCTTTCTTTCGCCGTTTGTTTATGCCATCAAGGTGAGTGGACGTTTATTTTAAAATATAATACGCGTAAATGACATCCGCTTATAAAAGTTTGGTTTTAGAGAAGCTTTATTTGCGCAGTCGTATCCCCTTTTGAGCCGAAGCCTCGCACAACACCAGCCAACACAAGCCTCGCAGGCACATATACCGCCATTCCCAGCGCTCCAACGGCGGCCTTCAGAAATTCGCATAGACGGTGGCGCCAGATTTCCCTCTAGGTATTATTGTAAGAAACTCTATGTTCAGGGCCATGCGCGGGATTTTTTTTTTTTTTCAGCGGTTTGTAATTGGGGGTGCAGGTTATGTGGAGGGGCGGTTTATACGCGAGAAAATACGATACCGATGTAAACAGCGCCTTAAATTATACGCAGTTGTGCGGTGTCGGAAGCGTCTAGTACCATGCGCTTTGGCCCCTAACTTCGGCTTGGTCCTTCAGTGTCGTGCTTCTTGGGATACCGTACTCATCGGCAACGTCGGACTTTTGTCCGCGTTCGACTGTGCTGATTACCGCCGGCTTTGCCGAGAACAGCGGGCTTTTGTATTAGCCGGCAGCCATCGCGGTATCAAAGGTAGAATCGCGCAGGAGTGAACGGTGTCCACTACAGTGTTCTAGACGCTGTAGTGTCCACGCTCGGCGCCGAGAAAGCACGTGATGGCAAGCGGTAGTTCCTATTCGTTCCGCACGGCGCCCTCCTCGCCCTCCTTATCAGACCAGAGCCGTATATTCCTTCGGAGAGTTCGGCGGAGGGGCGGAGCCAACCAACCATCCAAATTTAGCGGCGGCGCTGTCCGCCAGCCATTTTGTGCCGCGGCACTGTAAGCTCGCGTTGGCGTGCGCCCGCAACGCTCCGTCTCTGGCGAATCCTTTCTTCAGCGAGTTAAGGGGGGATATACTGCAGCGTAACGTCGACGCGCGCGCACGCTCGGCACAGTGACGCTACGCTAACAAACGTGCAGCACTCTATAGGCCAACGCGCGATGCGACTGACGCGCCAGCATCCGTCAACGCGCCCGGCTGCAGCCGGCGCGAGATGCGACATGCTGCATTCCACGCCGGCGACGTTATCCAGACTGAAGTGCGTCTGTGTCTCTACGTGAAGAAGGGACGCCAAGTGCGCTCAATTGCGCATGCGTCAAGGCGACGTAGTGCGTCGCGCAAGTGGGAGTATAGAGTGCTCTGTTTTCGCGTCAACGTAACGTGACAAACCTAGCGTCGCCAACTCCCGCCGCCGCGGGCTACTGCGCTGCAAGGAAACATGTATGATGAATGTGGCGATATTCACCCAGGTATACTTTGTGGGCACGAGTCTTACAGGAAGCCTTGGGTTTTAGGGACAACAATGGAAAGCTGAACACTCCGCGCGATAGAAATAAGTAAGAGACGGTTAGGGTATTGGTGGCAGACGAGTAGAGATAAAGTACAAAAATAAATAATGGGGGGGGGGGGGGGGAGAAGGTCATTCTGCCTTAGAGGCGGAGAGATAGACCGTACGTGAATTTATAATTTTTTTGGTATAATAAGATAGATTTAATCAATGTAGACAAGGTATTAGGCAGCATGAAACAAGGAAGTTTTTTTTTTTCTTTTTTCTTTCGAGCATGGTGCAGACATGTCACCGCCCCGTTATAAAGGGGACGCTCATAGCATCCATCCATCCATCCATCCACCCATCCATCCATCCATGCATCCATCCACCCGACCACCCGTAGAGCAACGTAACGTTTTTAGATTACTTCAGTTGGCAAAGACCGCGGCCTTCCAGTGGCGCGGGGCGGCTCGCCGCGATCGCCAACCAGGCGGGGGCGCTGCGGGTCGCGTTAGGATTGGTCTCGGCGCGTCGTCTGCTACTGCGCTGCTGATTCAAAGGGCCGACAAGCGACTACAACAGGGGTTAACTCGATGTGGTAGTCACTCTCATTTCACTTGGCTTGAGTGAAATGCGCGTTTTAGTTGTATCTCAGCATTATAACAAGAAACAGCACGTAAGACAGGGCATGAAAAAGTAAGTTAAAGATAAGGCAAACACTGCACAGTGCGCTTACCTTCATTTTGTTTCCCGTTGTAATCGGCTTTAATTTTTCCTCTGTATATGCGCAAATCATCTCAGGCTCCCGTAATGCTCAATCATATTCCAACCTCACCTGAACATGTATTACGCCAGCTGCTGAAAACCCTACCAAATCAAAAACCAGCAAGAAAGCCAGAAAAACACGTCTTGCCATTTTCATTCGATTTCGTGAAACAGAATGCAACACGTACATTTATTTGCAGTGACGTATTTACGGGGTGTGTGCGAGTATTCGAAAATTTCGATATTCAAATGAAACAGTGCCTTCCTCGATTCTATCATCGAATCGAATAACCGTAATTTGTAATGAAGGCCACATCACAGCGCTGTGCCATGTCCACTTTTCGTCTTCGTCTGTGTTTTTCGTGCTGTTAGCCACGATGAAATCTGCACCAACTCGCCCTGTATTCCATCCTACTTAATGTCATTTTGTAAGCCCGAATATTTTACGAATATTTCAAAATGTCATTTGCAACGGCGTAAGGCAAAAATTGGCGCAAAAGCACGATAACTGACATTCCTGCAGGGCATATTAGAGGCACGCTACCTCGCTTGAGGAGCACGTCTTTTTTTAACAAGGAGCATTCGCGCTTTCTGAACAATTATGTGGATACGCCTATACTTAATCCCTGCAGTTGCTTTCCTCGCTCAACTCCTGCCGTGAAAGGGCTACAATTTTTAAATATTTTTAGTTGCCTTCATTCACTGACCAAAGAAGGAAAACAAATCACTATTCCAGTGCGTTCCTCCCGCCATAAGCCTACAAATGCTGTGTACCTATGGCATATGCGCCCATTCTAATACGTATCGATCTTTTTTTACAGCAAAGGTGTAAATGAGTACGGGCGAAACCTAAATGTTCAACATGAATTTTCGGCAATGTATATATTTTCATGTATTCATGTACCCACTAGCACGGGCCGTGAATGGCCTGCAGTATATTTAAAAAAAAAAGAAAGAAATATGGAATACACGTCTATCTGACATCGTCCTAACCGACCTTTCTTTTTGGGGTTACTTCTCATCTAATGTCCCGCTTTGATTCCTCTGAGTATAATAAATAAATAAATACTAAAGATATGAATACGAGGACGTGAACATCAATTTGTATAATTAATTCGTTCTAAGAATGGCTGTTTCAGATTCGTGACTTATTCAAAAAGTATACCATATTCAATACTATTCGCTTCTGTCACTATTCGATTGGGCCTCAAAAATCACTATTCGCACATCCTTAATACCATCGGAGAGCTGCTCATGATGACGGAACTGTACGGGAAGCCTTCACATTAGCTTTATTTTTTTGCTGATGCGACGTTTAGCACATAGGCTTTTGCAAGCGTCTTTGGCAGCAAAATGCATCCTGAACACTATGTACGAGTGAACCTCTGCACGTGGTACGTGGTCCGCCTCGGTGGTGCAGTGGTTGCTCGACTGCTGACAGGAAGGTCGCGGGTTCGATCCTAGCCGCGGCGGTCGCATTTCGATGGATGTGCTAGAGAACAGTGTACTGTGCACGTTAAACACCCGATGGTCTAAATTTTCGGAGCCAATACAACGGCGTGCTTCATAATCATATCCATCGTGGTTTTGGCACGTAAATACCCCAGATATTATTGCAGCAGTGGTGTCCTTAATTGTGAACGGGACAACCGACAGTTGTCACATCACAGTCCCGAAGAGCGCCAAGAAGGGCTAAAAAAGTGTCGAAACATACCCGGTTCCTTTGCAGGTCAACTGAAAACGTGGTTTCAATGCCTCTAAACATACACAAAAACTCCCATAAAGAAACGTCGCGGTACGGAACTGCCACAGCCGAAGCATACCCCAAACAACAGCTCGAGGCGCGTTGCGCTGACACTTCGCGGTACCTATTCAAATACGTATGCACGATCACTGCAATGAGCTCATGCCTTGGTGGAACGCGTGAAACCTCAGAATATATGAGCGATTAACGCGCGAGCACAAACCGACAACGCAGCAAAAGCACGCGGCTGAAGCAAGCATCGCCCTTCGTACTGCATCTCAACCGATCTCAACGCTACGCCAGCGCCACCTCTCGTGACGGCGACAAAACCTGGCCGCCTCTCGAAGCTAGTTTGCAAACCGAAAATAATCTAAAAACGTTGCCGTAAAATCACTGGAACGGGAAAAGTACCGCGACCGCCCTGCCCGCCGCCATATTTCGTCCAGCGCGGCCGAAGCTGCGGCGGCGTGGTATTGATTTCACGCGGAGTAACGCACGTTTTACGCATTGCGTGCGCTTTTGCAGCCTCGAATGAAGCACACCGTTGTTCTCTAACTGATTAAGAACGAAATAGCGGCAGTTTTCACTTACCTACACGCGTACGCACGCGTACTAACGCGATAAAGAAATGCGAACTGCGCGGAATTTACGAGCTCGGCAGTCGGTATTTATTAAATGCGAACTATTTCTTAGCGAACGTCTGCGAATTTCAACTGTCTGTCTGTCTGTCTGTCTGTCTGTCTGTCTGTCTGTCTGTCTGTCTGTCTGTCTGTCTGTCTGTCTGTCCGCCCACGACTACGTGCTCTCCTGGCCGTTTCGTTAATGGGATGTATACCAAACTTAGTATGGCATAACGTGACTGTATGAAGAATATAAATTACAGGTGGTAGCATGAAAATAATGACATGTACGCATGATATGCATGCCACGCTTATGGTCGCTCGCAGCCGATTCGCTAGCTTTTTAAACACCAATATTGGTATGGCGTGACAAGAGTGTGACGAACATAAGTTGCTGATCATAACGTGCAAATCATGGCAGGCATGTCATGTAAAACATGATTTAAATGACATGGTCCCGGGGCGCTCGCGGTCGTTCAATGAAATTCATATATACCAAAATTGATATGACGAGATTTTTCTGTATGACGAACGTTAGTGACAGGTGGTAACATGAAAATCATGACTTGCATGTCATGCACAGCATCACTTACATGGCACACTCATGGTGCTCTCGTGGCCGGTTCGCTAGCTTGATATACGCCAAAATTGGTATAGCGCGAGGTTACTGTATGGCGAACATGAATGACAGGTGGTAACGTGAAAATCATGACATGTACGACATGATTTACAATACACTGTCTTGGTGCGCTTCCGCCCGTTTTGTTAACTAGATGTATACCAAATTTGGTATGACATGACAATGGTGCGTGACGAACATAAATTACAGGTCATGCGTTCTATATACCAGATTCTACATGCATGTATGCATGACAAACATGCGATATACAGTGAACGAATGTCATGACATGGATGACTTCACCTGCCTCAAAGACGAACAAGGCGATATATGCAGCTCTTTGCTGGCTGCTTCGCATTACATTGATTGCCACAATGCGTGGGATCTGCCGTATTGACACAAAGGGCACAATTATACACTCACGTCACGCGCTACCAATCTTTGTGTATATCAAGCCAGCGTAGCCGCCACGAGTGCACCATGAGCTTGACATGTCAGTCATGCCTTACATGACATGCGTGCCATTATTTTTGTTATACCACCTGGTATTTATGTTCGTCATACAGTCACGTCACGCAATACCAATTTTGGTGCATATCAAGCCAGCGTACCGGCCGCGAGTGCACCATGAGCTTGACATGTCAATCATGCCTGACATGACATGCGTGCCATTATTTTTATGATACCACCTGGTATTTATGTTCGTCATACAGTCACGTCACGCAATACCGATTTTGGTGCATATCAAGCCAGCGAACCGGCCGCGAGTGCACCATGAGCTTGACATGTCAATCATGCCTTACATGACATGCGTGTCATTATTTTCATGTTACCACCTGGTATTTATGTTCGTCATACAGTCACGTCACGCAATACCGATTTTGGTGCATATCAAGCCAGCGTACCGGCCGCGAGTGCACCATGAGCTTGACATGTCAATCATGCCTTACATGACATGCGTGCATTATTTTTATGATACCACTGGTATTTATGTTCGTCATACAGTCACGTCACGCAATACCGATTTTGGTGCATATAAAGCCAGCGAACCGGCCGCGAGTGCATCATGAGCTTGACATGTCAATCATGCCTTACATGACATGCGTGTCATTATTTTCATGTTACCACCTGGTATTTATGTTCGTCAGTCACGTCACGCAATACCGATTTTGGTGCATATCAAGCCAGCGTACCGGCCGCGAGTGCACCATGAGCATGGCATGTAAATCATAGCTTACATGACATGCACGCCGTTATTTTCATGTTGCCACCTGGTATTTATGTTCGTCATACAGTCGCGTCACGCAATACCGATTTTGATGCATATTAAGCCAGCGAACCGGCCGCGAGTGCACCATGAGCATGGCGTGTAAATCATACGACATGCGTGCTATTAATTTCATGGTACCACCTGTTATTTATGTTCGTCATACAGTCGCGTCACGCAATTCCTATCTGTAGCAGTCAGTTTATATGTAGCAGTCAATTCCTATAGTGAGTCGTTTCATTACACGTACGGTACACGCCAACATGACCACAAGCTATCAAAGTGGAGTAGCGTATAGATAAATATCATCGCTAACATGTAACACGCAGGTAGCGTTAATAGTAAATTTTAGTTCGTCCGCAAACCTTTAGCTTCTATTCCGTGACGTCTTCTAGACGTTTTTATTGTCTCGGACGAACGTTTATAAAACATCAATTATTCGTTTTGTGCTACCTGGGTCTCCATCAGGGGCGTATCCAGGGGGGGGGGGGACAGGCCCGGTGTGCCCCCCCCCCCCCGGCACTCGGCGACCGGACCCCCCAGTCAACTATTGCGCCACATGAGGCAGCTACTGCATACGGCCTACGCTGCAACCACAGACTGCTCACGAGCTCTTCTTGCAGCGACTTTCCACCAACGTGCGCATGGTCCTCGCCATCGGCTGCCAACAAAAAGCTTTCTCAGCTCGCCGCGGACCTAGTGGTGGCGGTCATTCCACCGTCCATCGCGGTGCTGCAGGCAGACGTACCCCCTCGCGCGCATACCAACGAGCTGCAGGACAACCGGGAGCAGATATCCCGCCTCGCCGACACCGTCGCAGCGATACAGGCCCGCTGCACACCCGAAAAGCACCGGTGTTCCCCAGCGCAACAAGTAACATGTTTGTACCACAGGAAGCACGGCAACGCTGCTCGCAAATGCATTGCTTCTTGCGATTATGCGGGAAACGACCGCTCCCGGCACTGAGGGCGACCAGTGTTCCGACACCCCAGAACGTCGTCCATCAGTGTTTTTCCTCAGCGACCGCGACAGTGGCCTGCGATTCCTCGTGGACACCGGTGCTGAGGTGAGTGTGTTGCCTGTTCGGTCAACAGATCGCCGTGTCTCTAGTGCGTCCCCCCTTCAAGCGGTAAATAACACATCTATTGCCACCTATGGACATCGCTCGCTGCCACTGAATTTAGGCTTAAACAGAACGTTCCGATTCATTTTCATCGTGGTATAGAAGTGAAATTTGGTATCCTGGGTGCGGACTTCGACATATCGGTCTTCTCGTCGATGTACGCAACAGGCGCCTCCGCGATCTCATGTCGCAGGCGCCGGTGCATGGCTACCCTTCGAACCACCCTCTGCTGAGTCCCACTTCGCTCGGGCCGTCCGGCGCCGAACGCTTTGCTCGCATTCTCCGCGAGTTTCCTGAATTGACGAGGCAGTCACCAGCCGGCTTTGTGGTGAAGCACGAGGTGCGCCACTACATCGCCACCATCGCCGCCCGTACACGCGCGGCCTTGCCGTTTGCCTCCAGAGAAGTTAAAAGTCGCCAGGCAAGAATCTGACCACATGTTGGAACTAGGGATTGTCAGGCCCTCGTCGAGCACCTGGGCATCTCCGCTCCATATGGTGTCAAAGCCAACACCTGGAGACTGGCGACCATGCGGGGACTACAGGGCGCTGAACCGGGTTACTATACACCAGACAGGTACCCGGTACCACACATACACGATATCACGACGAGACTTCACGGTGCCACTGTCTTTTCGAAGATCGACCTGGTGCGGGAATACCATCAGATTCACGGTGCCCCGGAGGATGTCCCAAAGACTGCTACTGCAACGTCCATCGGACTTTTCGTATGCCGTTCGGCCTCCGGAACGCGGGTCAAACATTTCAGCGGTTCACGGACGGTGCTATACGCGGCCTCAGCTTCTGCCATGACTATCTTGATGACTTGCTAGACGCATGCAGCACTCTGGAAGAGCACAAAAATCATCTGCACATCGTCTTCCAGCACTTAGTGGAGCACGGGGTGGTCGTGAACATGTCCAAATGCGAGCTTGGCGTGCCCCAGCTTTCGTTCCTGGGACACGTCATCTCTGCCTCAGCAGTTCCGCCTCAGCTCAACAAGGTCGAAGCCGTGCCGACTGCAAAGGCGCCAGCTTCAAAAATTTCTGGTTGTGGTGAACTTCTACCGTCGTTCATCTCCCGCTGCGCCCGAATGGGCCAAATACTTAACCTCTCCGCGACCTGCTGGTACTTCACGAAACGGCTCAGACACCCTCTCCTGGTCTCAAGAAGCAATGGAAGCCTTCCGCAAGGTCAAGGACGCCTTGGCAAATGCCGCACTCCTTGATACCCAGGCCCGGCGCCCCGCAATGTGTAATGGTGGATGCCACCGGCTGGTCAAACCCGAATACTCAAAAATAAAACAAGTGGGTGGGCGTTGCAATATAGGACCGAAACATCGATTCTTAGCCAATCAATGATCACCGCACGGGGCCATGCATACAGACGCCCGTATGCATATCCACCCCCCACGTAAGTATCCACCTACTAGTACAATAAGAAAGTTGCCGCGCAGTCGGCGTAGTTTGCCGCGAGCACTGCGCGGCGGACCGCAGCGTTAGGGTGTCTAGCCACCCTAGCAGCGTTATGCCGTGGCAGCAGACGACGCACCGATAGTGGCGCAAGACTACGCAAGACGGAACTGCAGCGCCGCTAGTTCTCGCGACCGCCGTTCGGACCACCCTCCTCCGCTGGCGGAGATACGGAGCTTTGAAACTTTGTTCTAGTAACGTTGACCGACACAGCCGTTAGGGCTGTATTACAGCAGCTCGTTGGTGGAGTCTGGCGCCCGATTTCTTTCTTCTCGAGGAAGCTAACCCCCACCGACCGCCAACAGTACCTTCGGAAGAGAACTGCTGGCCGTGTATGCTGCTATCCGACATTTTCGCCATGTTTTTTATTTATTTGTTAATACTGTCAACCCTCATAGAGGGTCATAACACAGAGGACAATACAATTACATACATAAAAAATGTACAAGGTACATAAAGTTGCGCAATATTTGGCACTTCACAATGAAAACAGGTATTTCCTTAAATAACAATTCAGAATTCAAAATAGCAATTCAAAATTCACTAACATTTTTCAAAATATATACAATGGACATGAGGTCGCTTACATCATTTGGCATTGAAAAAAAATTAAATTGAACAATCTCGTAAATGCGCCTCTACAGCATTTTCAAAGTCGGTGACATCGTTTAAAACAACAATAGCGTTTGGTAGTTTGTTCCACATTTCTACGACATCTGGGAAGAAAGAATATCGAAACGTGTCAGTATTTGTTTGGTATGGTTTTATGACGCAATCGTGGTTAGTTCGGGTTTTTTTTTTTTTTTTTTGTCTGGCGCGTGTAAATATTTGAGCTTATCAATCTTAAGTTGATAGTGAATTATTTGAAAAAATACCTTCACCCTATATTTTTTTCTCCGTACTTCAAGACGATCTAAGTTGCATCTCTGTAACATCAGCGTGACCGATTCCTTCCTTCGGTACGTTGAACAAATAAAACGCGCCGCCAGTCTCTGTATTCTTTCCAGCTTCTTCTTAAGGATCACTTGATGGGGACTCCAAACAACGGCTGAATATTCTAGTATCGTCCTAATGAAGGTGGTGTATGCAATATGTTTTATGTCACGCAATGCATGTTCTAGTTTTTTTCCTCAATATGTATACCTTTTGATAGGCTGTCGTGCAGACGTTATCTATATGTTCATTCCATGACAATTTTCGCGTAATTGTTACCCCGAGATACTTGAAGTGGTGCACATTCACCAACAAGTGTCCACCAATGCTGTACGAAAAAGAATGGATAACTTTCCTTTTGCTGATGTGTGTATATGAAGATTTAGAATAATTTATTGACATTTTCCATTTCCTACACCAATTATCTAAAATTTTCAGACAATTCTGAACTTTGAGTTGGTCGTCTAGTTTGGTAATTGTGGCGTAGATTAAGCAGTCGTCTGCGAAAAGTTTAACCTGGACACCCTCTTCTGCCGCCACGCTACTGATGTCATTGACAGAGAGGAGAAACAATAGTGGTCCCAATACTGAGCCTAGGGGCACTCCTGAAAGTACAGCTAAGGGATCTGATACATGGCCATCCAGTTTTACTGTACCTGCGTACGGTTTGTTAAATATGCTTCAATCCATTTTATTACGAGCTCATTTATTCCTGCATTACGTAATTTGAAGATTAATTGGACATGGGGTACTTTATCGAACGCCTTCGCAAAATCTACGCAAACTACATCAACCTGTTGTCTTATATCTACAGCACCCGCAAAATCATGAATTGTTCCTATTAACTGTGTCACGGTTGATAACCCGGTCCTGAAGCCATGTTGATAAGGGTACAGCGAAGTGTTCTGATCTAGAAACCTATGAGTTTTGCTATTATATGTTCGAACACTTTGCAAGTAACTGAAGTAAATGACACTGGACGGTAATTTGTTGCCTGTTTTCGGTTGCCTCCTTTAAATACAGGAATGACGAATGCGGTGCGCCAATCTTGTGGCAATGAGTGCGTTGTATAAGTTTTTTGAAAGGTGATAGTCAGATGATGCGACATCCATTCTGCATATCGCTTGAGGAATACAGTTGGTATATCGTCGGTACCGCTCGATTTGTTCGTATGTAATTTGAGTAGTTGTTGAAATACGCCTTCCCTAGCTATTTCAAGATACAACGTCACACCTCGACAGCACTGGGAACACTCCCAACGTCGGATTCTCGCTTTGATCATGTCCACCTGGACATCGTCGGCCCACTGCCACCCTGCCACGGACAGGCTTACCTGCTGATCTGCGTCGACAAATTCACCCGCTGGGTGGAGGCCATCCCTATCGCGGACATCGCCGCTGAGACGGTTGCGAGTGCTTTCCTGTACCACATTGTAGCCCGCTTCGGGGTGCCCTCCACGATGACAAGGGACCGTGGCCGACAGTTCGAATCCGCCCTTTTCACTGCTATCAGTCAGCTCATTAAAACCTCGTGCATACGCACGACGGCGTACCACCCCATAAGCAATGACATCATGGAGCGCTTTCACCGTCAGCTGAAGGCCACGCTCCCGGCAACCGAGAAACACAACTTGATAGAGGCCCTCCCGCTCGTGCTGTCGAGTGTAAGGTCAACCTTAAAAGAGGACAGTGGCTGCAGCGCCGCTGAGTTGGTCTACGGCACGACACTGAGGCCGCCGGGAGAGTTCTTTACGCACGGCTCAGAGGAGCCAACCATAGTTTGCGGCAACTACGCACTCCGCCTACGCAACGTCATAAGCAAGCTGCGCGCGGTACCTCCACGGCCTCCAGGGTCACGTGTGGTGCATGTTGACCCGCACCTCACATCGTGTACATATGTGTTCGTACGACACGATGCGGTTGGCGACCTGTTCAGCCACCCTACGATGGGCCATTTAAAGTCCTCCTCCGCGGGAACAAACATTTCACCATCAGTAGATGCGATCGTGCGGTGGTTGTGTCACTGGACCGCATCAATTAAGCCAGCACACATGGACAGCGAAGACGCAGTGGTGTCTCCACCAAGAGAATCCTCGCCAGGACCCCAGCTTCCAACCCAGCCCAAGCTAACGAGGTGCCCACTCGGCTAGGGTGCCTCGATGCGCGCGCCCGGTCATTGAGGCACCCTACACTCGGCTGACGCACAGCGCACGGCTGTCAAGAGTGCCTACTCGCCTGGACCTTTAACTCCGTTCGGCAACTCACTAAGGTTGGAGTGCTGTGGTGGCAACCAGTGGCGTAGCGGGGGGGGGGGGGGCGCACACCAGCCCCCCCCCCCCCCCCCCCCAATTTTTTTTTCTATGGCATACAGAGCCCAAAATGACACTTGACCAGTCTGCCTGCCCGGCCCCCACATCAAATCAAGGAGGTGCCTTCCCCGAAAAAATTTTCTGCCTACGCCCCTGGTGGCAACCGACAAAGCAAGCAAGGAAGAAGACGTGACTAAAGGCTCGTTCACACCGGCGACTAGCAACGGTCGCGCGACCGTTTGCGACTGGCGGTCAAAACCTAGTGCGCTGCAGTTTTGACTGAACAAGTGGCGCCGCCCGCGGCGCGGCGCGTTTCTATTCAGTCGCGGCTGTGAGCGGGTGCGTACGGGCGGAACCATAGCAGCTCGAAAGGACGAAACTAATTCGTGGTCAAACAGGAGTGTAACTACGTATTGTGGCGTGTATGGCTGTCGCAACAGCTACAGAAACACTGTCGGTAAGCTGCCAAAAATAAAATTATATGGATTTATATGGAAGGCTCACGAGAACGAGCGATGACAGAGTCGGATAAGGGCGGTGCGACGTGCGAGATAAACAGACGCTCCTAATTTTTTAATGCTTTCCTTGCGATTACTGCGCATATTTGCTCGTGGTCATAAACTCTGCCTTCTTTTAGCCCCGACGGAGGTCTTAGGCAGCTTGTGAAGCACCGAAACCGCATATGCAGTGCCCACTTCTTGCGCAATGATGAGAGAAGCTCGAAAGCCCTGCATTCTGCCTGTGTTCCGATAGGTTTTCCTGCGTGCTATGGGAAAGGTGACAGTGTGACCATGCGACGAAGCGTTAAACATCTTCGTATCGAAGGAGACGCGACGATGGCCAGGCCGCATGATAAGTCTATGCAGAATGTGTGCTCGCACTTGTTGACAAACATAGACAAGGCGGCGACGAGCTTACACCGTCCTCGGCGTCCACCCTTGCATGTGCACCTTGCTCCCACAATTTGCAATTGGTTCTATAGACCGCTGGGAAAATGTGTAGAAATCATTGAAAAGTCCGAAGGAACGAGCCAGCGTAAAAAAGGCGAGATTAACGAGCATTTTTTCTCTTGCTTAGCGCGAGCACCATAACACACGCATACTGATTAGCGAGAACGGACGCAAAAGTCAAAGGGAGCTAGCTCTTCGCGTAATAGATGAGGGAAGAAAAAGCACGAGCCGAGCGTTGGCGATACTGCTGGATAGAGGCGCATCTTCGTCACAATAATTTAAATTTAATATAAATAATAGATGACCTTGATAAAGCTTCGACAACCTGAAGGCGGACATCCTAGTCGACACTCTTCACACACTTGCAACACACTTTCAACACAGTTTCCTCCTTGACGCGGTGTAAAGATCGCTGCCGTGAAGAAGATTGCTTTTATTTTAAATATCTTTCTACGTATTCAGTTCTGCGGAATCCACACAATCACGCGCGCTGCTAGTTCCGCAGTGTCATTGCTCTGCTCACACAGAGCGAGAGCGGCATTCGCAACATGACACGACGGGATCACGCGCGCGGCCGCTACTCGCGGCGCTGACTGTCCTAGCGCCGCAGCGCTACCACACCAGCTGTCGAGGCCTATATGGCGTCGCCATATAATTCACGTCTGCTCGTACAGAGCTTGCATTGCCGTTGCCCCGCAAAATAGGCTGACGTCCTGTTTCTGCGCATCTGATTGGTTCAGAGGTTTGCGACTGCATGCAGTCGCGCGACTGAAAAATCGAGCAGCGAGCGACTGAGCCAAAGGAGTCGCTTTGCGACCAAAACGGCCATTTGCGACCGTTTGCGACCAGTCGCTTTGCGACCAACTTAAATCATTTGAAACTTTAGGGCTTTAGACGCGGCAATCCTCCTCTCATAACCGGTTCTCCCCTCACCACGCGGGAAAGGAAAAGGCGAGGAGAGCGAAGAGACAAGGATTGAGAGTTGTATTTCTCTACCGCGCGTACACGCGACCCAGCTTCGCTGGCTTCCGTCGTGCAAGGGATGTGAATTTCTGCTCTGAAGATCACTTAACATGCACGTGTACACCGCACCCATTTGGCAAGTGCTGGAGTTGAATTTTTTGGCAGTAGTGGTTCGTTCGGGGAAATTATACTCTGCAATTTTCCGAATAATGATTTAACCGCGAATGTTTGGTTGACGGGGTGGTTGACGGGGTGGCTGCATTCAGCGTCGTACAGCTGAATGCAATTCACTAAGGCATTGAACACCACGGGCAACGCCTCCTGAAACCACGGGTCACCACCCTGTTCGACAGACCGTCTTGCACAGCATACTGTTTCACGAGGCGCGTGAGTGTGAAGCTACCTGCTCCCCAGGTAGCACAAAAGAGATAAAATCCGTCTTATTAGGGGATATATCGTCTAAACTGACTCCAAGCTAAATAGAAGAAGTCAACTTGAGGACGAATTCTATCCAGACGGAATATCCTGCTGTAAGACAGACTTTTGAAAACCTTTACAAGCGTCTTCTTCTTTATCATTTGTGTTGTTCACAAATATATTTCCTTAGCCGTCTGCAATACGGATAGAAGAAGTCACCTTAAGTAGGAACATAAGGTGAATCTGAAATGCCGCTTGAAGTTGGATTTTGTAAGACCGTTCTTTTTGCGCGATCGTTGTCAAATTGTGGCGGGAAATTTTGGCGGGAGATACCTCCTTTTTTTTTTAACTTCTGGCGAAAAAAGCGCGCGAAAAGGCAGCCCCCAGTAGTTGGCGCGCACAGAAGAGCACTTCTGTCAGTCA
This sequence comes from Rhipicephalus sanguineus, assembly GCF_013339695.2. Taxonomy (NCBI): domain Eukaryota; kingdom Metazoa; phylum Arthropoda; class Arachnida; order Ixodida; family Ixodidae; genus Rhipicephalus; species Rhipicephalus sanguineus. The sequence continues at coordinate 141,378,155 of NC_051177.1, read as the reverse complement.
CGCTCCTGCGTTGATGTATCATGAAGACAGCTAGAAAGAAAAAGTGTTATGCTGACCTTTCAGACCGCCAGAAGCGCCGGAGAGTCAATGAAATGTTGTCAACTTCTGCAGGTATCGATGCCGACGATACCACCCAGGATGTCTCAAGGTATGTTGAAGTTAAGAGATTGTGCATATATGAGCAGTCGGAGGACAGTTGCTGCGAAAGTGACTTCGCCTGCACTGATGACGAAAGCGGAAGACGTACTGCTATCGCCGAATTACCAAATGAGCAGAATCAATTGGATAATGTAAACTTGTTTGTCTTGACCAGTGAACATACAAACGCGCATAGGATAAGCAATATTTGCTCAAGAGAAAATACGGACCGAAACAACTCTCCGCTGAGAGCTGAGATAGAAAATTCCAGTTCTTTGTCCGATGACACGTCCTACGCAGAAAGCCAAGCAGGAGCTCATATTGGGCGTAACTGCATGGAGTTTCAAGCATGGCTTGAAGCATGGGTCACAACTCACCGCATTCCTCACGTCGCAGTTTCTCAGCTTCTACGAAAACTTAACAGCACATTCGACACGGATCTGCCAATCGATGCCAGGACGTTGTTGGGCACTCCCACATTCACTTCGACGCGATCCGTTCCTCCTGGGCAATATGCGCATTTTTCTTTGGAGAAACATTTGGAGCGTGTGATCCTAAACTCAAATGAAGCAGTTCAGTCGACAACACTGCATCTATTTTTCTAGATAGACGGTGTAAGATTGGGAAACAGCACCGTTGACCAATTTTGGCCGATTATTGGAAGATGTGAGGAGCTCAGTCCTCAATTAATGTTCGTAATTGGTTGTTATCAAGGCAAAGGAAAGCCGCATTCGGTGGACGATTTCTTATCCCAGTTCGTAGAGGAGCTCAGCTTGCTTTTACAAAGGGGCATCACTGTGCAAGGTAGCCATTATGATGTCCCCTGCAAAGCTTTCATTTGTGATGCTCCTGCGAGGGCATTTCTCTTGGGTACAAAGTATCATGGCGGTTACTACGGCTGCACCAAATGCAAACAGAAAGGTCATTATTGCAGAGGCAAAGTAGTGTTTCCAGAAACAAATGCTGCCCTCCGTTCGGACTTGGACTTCGCTGAGAAGTCATGTCCAGAGCACCACGTCAGCAACACGCCATTATCAGCCCTGCCTTTTGGCCTCGTATCAGGATTTCCGTACGAATACATGCACTTGGTCTGCTTAGGAGGACAAAAGAAACTAATTCAGCTATGGAAAGGCGAAAGGCGGTCGACCTTCAGGCTTCGCCATGACCAAATATCGGAACTTTCAACAAAGCTAACATCAGTTGGCTCGTACGTGTGCCGCGAGTTCGCACGCAGACCACAGTCACTCCAAGATCTTGGCGCTTGGAAGGCGACCGAATACCGCCAGTTTCTTCTCTATAGTGGTCCGGCACTTCTGCAAGGGTACCTAGACAGAAAAAGGTACGAACACTTTTTGGTGCTTCATGTTGCCATCACCATTCTCGCGCATCCACAGCTGTGCTCCGAACTAAATGACTATGCACGAAGGCTGCTGACATTTTTTGTTCATACTTCCATCGACGTCTACGGCATTGAGAATGTCACGTACAACGTACGCGGCCTTGTGCACCTGGCTGATGACGTCCGTTTGTTTGGCCCTCTAGACGCTTTCAGTGCATTTGCAGCAGAGAGCTTTATGGGAAAGTTTAAGGCTCTTGTTCGCCCGGGTAGGCTGCAGTTGCAGCAGCTGCACAGGCGCCTGTACGAAGCAAGACAAGCTGCAGACGACAATGCCTCGTGTCCTGACACCCCACAGGAAAATCAGCGCTTGCGCTCAGAGCATAGGGGAGTTTGCCTGCCCGAAAACTGTTTTGGACCGCAGTACTGCGTGGCACGTGTGAATGGTACGTTTCTGAAAGCAGATATTGCCAACAGTTGCTGTCTGCTCAAAGATGGCAATGTCATCGTAGTAGAAAGCTTTGCATTTGACAGTGAGAACATGCCAGTAGTGGTCGGCCGCAGCTATGCACGAAGAAAACCACTATATAACTATTCAATTTGCTCATTATTTCTAGATGTTCAGAAAGTTTCAGTGCTGTCGCAGAACCTTCGCTCATGGAAGTTGGACGACATAAAAACGAAATGTTTTCGAGTTCCTACTGGTCATGATGAATTTGCGGTCTTTCCCCTTATTCATGCCGCTGTGATGTAATAATCAGTCCGCAATTAAGTAACTAAAGTGAACAAGTTGCCTAGCAATCTGCGATGATGATCGATGTGAAATGCAAGACAAAAGTTATGCGTTTACAAAGGTTTTAGGTCACTTCAAGATTTTTGAATTCCCGTGACTGGTCTAATCACGTTTATGCACACTTTCATTAGTCGAACTTTGTGGCACAAACAACCATAAGGTTGTGTCAACAGTTACTGTTTGTGGTGAATCAGCAGCGATCGACCTGTGGCAATCATCATTTTTGTTTTCTACGTACGTCTTCAAGATCTTCTCATGCTCGATGTGTATTTGTTTGCAAAGGATCATGGTTGCGCCAGCGAGCCCAAGGTAAGCAAAATTTTTTTCTTCAGTACACGGGGCCAGATATATATATATATATATATATATATATATATATATAATATATATATATATATATATATATATATATATATATATATATACAGTGGAACCCGTTTATAACGAACTCGAAAAAGTGTCGCGAAAAGTGGTCGTTATATCAGTAGTTCGTTGTATACGGACTCGCCCTTAAAAACATGCGCTCAGCGGCCAAGCCATTTTTTTTTCTTTGTGCACTTTTATTAAAGTGCTAACAACCCCTTCGATGATAAGCTAAGCCTTTTCGCGACGTGAAGCGACGCCCGCTGCGTGCTCACGAGTGAATTAACCGGCTTTGCAATGAGCTCACACCGTTTCACCGAAGCGCGGTACCGCGAGTGGAGCCGATCATCCCTGGCTAGTTGCGTGCAGCGCGTCGCCTACTCGGGTCGCGGAGTCACCAGGGGCGTAGGCAGAAATTTTTTTCGGGGGGGGGGGGGGGGCACCTCCTTGATCTGTAGTGGGGACGAGCAGGCAGATGTGGTCGAGTGTCATTTTCTGCTCTGTATGCTATGGCAAAAAAAATTTCGGGGGGGGGGGGGGGGGGGGGGGGGGCACGGGCCCGGTGTGCTCTAACGTGGCTACGCCCCTGGGAGTCACTGCCGGGCCGCTTTCTGTATGTATGCGCGCGTTTGTACGTTCTTCGTGCTTGCTTCACTCCGGACCGTACACGGACGGGTGCGGCGACTGGTCTCTTCGTTCAACGCGGCGAAAACAAGCATTTTCCTAGCAACGCGCACCCTATAAGTCTCCGCGATGCTCTCGCAGCCCTGCACGACGATGCGCGGCGCACTTCAGTTGTCACCTAGTCAAACACGCAGTATACGCTCGCTGTCAGTGCATCGACGTCCTCGCTGTCGATGCTCGCTATCGACGTGCATCGACATTAACAACAGCGAGCTACTTTCGTTTCTACAAAGTGACGCGCACTTTAAAGCGGTCTCGCACGACGCGGCGGCGGTGAACTTGCGAACGGCAGCATGGCGCGCTCGTACCACCGTCACGCCGTCAATCCGCAGTGCACGGCGTACGCCACACGCGCAGCCGAGCAGATATCTACAGATGACTGTGATAAGGTTGTCGGCTGTAAGGCATAACGGCACGTTCTTCGACGGCCGCCACCTCGCCTTCGCTCATTTCTGATGCTTATCCGTGAAAGCATCGCCGCAATCGCGCGGAAGTCGTAATCACCGATCGACCGGTCTCTGCCGTTACCGAAAAGACGGACGACCTTTTGCGGCACATTGTGGCGTCGACGAGTTTAGGGACGCAGTGAACCTTTTTGCGATGGAAAGTTATCGCGGTTATCACTTCTTGCATTTATGCCTTCTTGCGTTCCAAGGCATGGTTCATCGCAGGCGGTCGTAGCTGCAGAGAACGGCGTGAGGAAAGGTTACCGTGCGAAAGCTGACCGCAAGGCTTCATGCTGCCTACTATTTTTTCCCCCTCACTGCCATTCTACCACTGAAGAAAAGGCTGGAAAGTAAGCGACCTCGCTCGCAGCGTCCGAAATCTGCGTGCGGTGCTCGCCGATCTGGGTATCTTAGTCGCGAGTAAACTGCAGCGGGGCACGCGCGAGCGCGCGCTCCTGTCACGCTTCAGAAGGCATGTTTTAACTTTTTTTTTCGCTTCGTATGCGCCATATTTTTACCGCGACCGTGTCTGAAGTGTTCGTTGTAAAAGTAGGAGGCTTTGAAAAATGTTCGCTATATCTGGACGCAGCTTCAATGGTTAGCATAGGAAAATCGTAAGTGCACACAAATGTGGTCGTTATAACCGATAGATCGTTATATGTGGGATCGTTATAAGTGGGTTCGACTGTATATATATATATATATATATATATATATATATATATATATATATCTATATATATATATATATATATATATAATGTGTGTGTGTGTGAGGAACATTTTTTCCAAAATGCGCCAAATGCAAAACCGAAACTAGCTAAATAAGGCTGTGTTGGCACATAGATACTTTCAACTTTCCTCTAAAACAGTTATAACAAATTACTACTTATTATTATTAATTTATTAGGAATGCTTTTAAAGGAAAGTTTAAAGTATGTATGGGTCAATAGAGCCTTGAGCTAGTTTCAGTTTTAGATCTGGCACACTTAAAAAAAAAAGCCTCCTCATATATCAATAGTGAGAGTGTGTGAACCAAAACTGTGCATCTCTTTCCGCGTGGTGCGTGCAAGTCTGTACCATTTATTTCATTATGAACCAACTTCCTCAGACGGCAACTTTTGCGTACACGGGAGAAAAAAAAAAAGAAAAGGTGCAGCAGCGTTTGTTCTGAGATAAAACTGCTATGTTAAATAAAAAAAAAAACATTTCAATTCTCTTTTATCCCAACGATGGCTAGCACCCCTGTGAAGTTTCAATAATTCATTTAAGTTTAAGGCCTAAAGCCCGTGCATATGCAATCCCGAAGCATGTTCACCATGCGGAGTCATATTCAATCACCAGTCTTGGGTCACTGGGAAAATGCGACCACATGACGCCTAAACACAATCTGGTACGAGTCTCCGTACCACCACTCAGGCGCACAGGAACTCTCTAGTGCACTTCAGTATGAAACGTTTACCACCAACAAAGGTGACATACGAGAGCCACGGTAGCCACGGTTGCTGGATCCAGCGGCCGTGCCTGAGTAGCTTGCAGCGCTGTAATTTCTGCAGCGGTCGGCTGACAAAACTCCGCTGCTGTCACCGCTGCCGCTTGTATTGAGAGCTCTGTTTTTTGTGTCGATGACGGCGTAGTTGCATCGCGGTGAGTATTTGAAATTGTATTTCTCCGCTGCAATGTTCACTTGTCCAAGTCGGCTGTTGTATTTGTGGAGGATGTTTCCATGAATCGGCAGGCTTTCTTCGTCTTCTCACTCGCGTGGGTAGTCGCCGCTAAACTTTCCTGCGTCCTCGTCCAGCCGCTTAGTTTTTGGCGGGATACTCCGCGATTACAGGCAATCCATTTTGAAGCGATGCACCGGCATTTTGTTTTATTTGCGTGTTGGCTTTTTCTCACTGTAACTTTTAATGCTTTTATGTAAAGATCTCTTGAAATTGCCATGGCTAAAAACGCCCACATTGTTAGTTTGTGTCTCGTGTTTTTGCGCCGTTTTTAACCATGAACCCACACCAACTTGCCCAACTATCACTGGTACTGAAATTGCCATGTTGTAACGTTCCTTTCGAATAGAGTATACATGTTCTGGAAATGTTCCTGTCGCAGCTCCGTGTTTCTCTCACCACGCGGCAGCTTTTACTGTTATTCTAGTACATTGTGCTGAAGTTGCAGCAGCTTGTTGGTGTGGGCGTTATTTGACATGTCAACTTGCTGAGACGAGTGATTTGCTAGTGTAGACTAATTGAGTACCCTCAAGAGTGTTACTGGACACTCGATGTCCACGTAACACGATAAAAAAAAAACAAAAAAAAACACCCTAGCGCTAGCTAAAGCTAACATGCTGAGCTTGTTGGTGCCTTGAGCCGTGTCAGCGGCGATTGTAATATAGCCATAGGCGTGAGCATGGGGGGGGGGGTCGCAAAACTAGCCCCGTACATTGACATGATAGTGAGGGGGCGCCGTGACGCCCCCCCCTGAAGGGGAACCCTGCGCACGCTTATGTATAGAGCTCCGCGTTTTCTTACCCCCGCCGGTAAAGTTTTGGCCTATTCAGATTTATTCAATAAACTCCTATTTTCGAAATGGCATTTTCAAAGCTGAGAATTGCCAATCTTTTGAAAGGAGCACACCTCCATCAGTGGCAGTAACCTCTTAAAGTATGCTTGTGTCTATTGCAACAAGTTTTGTATTTGTGCTTGTGTGTATATGTGTTTTTGCGATCAAGCCTTCCATACATCTAAAATACACTTTCTGGGTTCACACAATATCGTGGTCGCATCTCATATCATATAAGATTTCCGAGCATTTAGATTAATGATAAATAAAGAATAGGCTGTGAACATGCTGCTGCCATTTTGTGGTCACATCTCATTTCATATAAGATTTCTGAGTATTGAGAATAATAATAAATAAAAAATAGGCCGTGGACATGCTGCTGCCGTTAGCAACAACATATTCTTGTAAGAAGGCATTCTCAACTTTAGCCAATCTGAGAAGTACGTGGAGGAATCGACTGAATCACTGCAGCTGACATGCGGCTTACAATGAGTGTGACTGAGCCTCTCATAGCTTTGTTGGCACAAGAAAAACGAGTTCAGCCTCAATTCAAAGAACAAGTTTATATATATCTGTTTTTGAATTTCTTGCACGTGAATGTGGCATGAACAGAAAGAAAAAGATTGCATGAAAATGTGAATGGGGGAAGGGGGAGTTCCTTGGTGCTTGGCAGGGCTCCCTGAGACCAACATGCTTGAGAGGACCCGTAGTATACATCATGAACAATCTGTACTCAGCGTAACTTGAAAAATATCTGTGCTACGTCTACTCTTCTAGTCAACGAAGGTTTGACATTTGTTGGCATTTTTGAATAGTAGTATGTTTGCATGCATCATAAACATTTTATAGGAACCACGTTATCAACCGTCATGTAACAACAGGTTGCAGAGTATTCACAGATTGAAATGCAATAGCTTGAGTGGTGTAAACATGATGCATTAATGCTGGTGGAAGAAAGGTGCAGTTTTGTGCTGTACAGTAAAGGTATGAGTATTTTTGTGGTAGAATTACTATTTAATTGCCATCATCAATGAGCCAGTACCTGTCATATTCATGATGTTAGCAGCACACCTATTATATTTCCTCATCACACATTGCTTTAAACATATTTAAGTGCTCTGTAGAACTGTTTTCAACGTTGGACAGGACTAATTCTTTACCAAATGTGCGAAGACCTTCTTGCTATACCACAATGCAACACCTTCAATGAACGGACATGGATGTCACAGCGTGTACTGGCAGCTAGGCACTTCCACTATTTGCGTTTCATTGTTCAGCTGCATCGACGTCTGTGCAGCGGCCTGAGCAGCCGGCCTTGCTCTGTGGGGCGACATCTGCAGCACTTGCAGGCTCTGACATGGTGTGCCCATGAGCATGTGCAGCCTAGTAGGCATGCCAACCTTCTTAGCACATTTTGTATGGTGAATGTGTTGCGTTGCAATGGTTGAATTGAATGCCGGTAGGTACGGGTTCAGGCATCCCCTGTAGTTATAAGCGTGCGCAGGGTTCCCTCTTTGGGGGGTTTGTTGCAGTGCCCCCCTCCCAATCACGTCAATGTATAGGGCTGACTTTGCATCACCCTGTCGCCCCCCTCCTCCTTCCGTATGTGTCAATGTATGGGGCTGTCCCCCTCTCCCCCTGCCCGCACCTCCCCCTGTGCACCCACCTATGCTTGTAGTGGCTTTTCAAAATAAATAAGCAGTCTCACATGCCTTTGCCATGCTGAAAGCTTGTTTTTTTGTTTTTTGTTATTGCAGTGATATAACTGCATCTCTTGCTCAACCAGTATGAGTGCATTTGCGTTGAGAGCCACCACTTCTAAAGCAGCAAGAAACGCCTCTGCTAAACATGGCAAGTAATAATGTACTGCAGAAAAATTGCTATAATGATTACTAAATTGTTGGACATTGGGCTGATGTTCACCTTGTGTTGTAGTGCAAAGCTCAGTCATAGGGTGCAATCTCTGCAATGGCTGGTAAACTGCATTAAAGGTAAAATGCATAAAAGTCGCGCTTGTAATATATAAGCTATACCCCATTTGATATAGCATGGTGTTACATGCTAGGACCTATGAAATTAAGTAGTGTGCGAAATTAATCAGAAGGTGGATTTAAAAGCCTTTCTTTGTGTATTAGTGACATTGGCTTGATGAAATTTTCTGAACCTTAGTATGCCGAGTCTCTGGAATGCCCAGTGGACAATGCATTTTACTGATATGTAACAACATTGGCACTAGTGGGCGCAGCCAAAATTATGACGTCATGCGGATCGGTGTGGAAACCTCTGTGCGGCATTGCCTCACACATTTTATTTAATGTGTATTCCGACTAACCAAGTGTCTTCACGTGGCAAGTAAGGTGATTTGTTGTGTGAAAGAGCGATTTACTTATTTCTTTTTAGTGTCCCTTTAAAAGGTAGCTTCAACTCTGGAAAAAAATTCATTTCTGGCTTCATAAGACTGACTATATAGAAAAATGCAATGTTTCAGGCTGATTTCTCTATGCCTCAATTTTGTGCTTGCGCAAACTATCACGGTGTTCATTGTCTACATATATTGCTGAAACTAAGTTTTCTAAGAGGTGTGCCTCTGTTAATGAATTGTTTAAATGTGTTTGCTGTCTTTCCAGTAAGAGGGCTGGCTAAGCTGTGTGGCCCACCCAAGAACCAGAAAGTGTCTTCCATTTTGCTATCCAGCGACGTTTTTTTTTTTTTAACAGCCACCAGAGCTCAAGGGGTCATGGTCGACATTTGGTGGGAATGTCCCTTAAATCTAAGTAACTCATCAGACATTTTTTAAAAAAATATTGGTTCTTCTACATGGATGTTGGTGTGCTGCCTCCTGCTGTACTACAGAATGCTGATAAACAAAGGTCAAGATCCATTGGCTGCAATGCTGACTTTTTGATGAGACTAGCACCATACACAAAATTGGCAGAGTTTTTTCACTGGCTTGCCACACCCCCGTGCATAAAAAAAAGCTATTGATATTCTCGTGCTTTCACAAATTTACTGTTACTTTTATACTTATTAGTACATTGAAATAGCAGTGTTCTTGTTAAATTCTTTGTAATTTTAAACATTATATGGTTTTATTGTGTCTAGTGTATTCCTTAGAGGAAAAAGTTGCGCTAATAAAGAAAGGACACCACAAAGAAGGAAACCCTAAACAGGTCGAGCGCAAACTACCAATGTTCTGTTGACTGTAGATCGTCGGTTAAATAGGGAAACCGAACATAGCTGCGCTGACGCGCCAAGGAACCTCACATGCTAGCGCACCTTATTCATCATAAAGGACACTTTTGCACCGTAGAGCAATATCGAGGCCTCATTTACACAGCTATCACTTTTCATGTTAATGAAGAACGCTTCCCAAAACCTCACGAGCATACGTGTTTCTGCTATGACCCAGTATCTTAGCAGAAACACGTGTGCTCGTGAGGTTTAGGAAGCATTCTCATTAACATGAAGATGTGACAGCTGTGTAAGTGAGGCCTCGATATCGCTCTACGGTGCAGAAGTGTTCTTTTTTGATAAATAAGGTGCGCGTGATGTTCCTTGGTGCGTTCTGCGCAGCTTTGTTTCGGTTTCCCTATTTAGCGATGATCTCCAGTTAATTAAAACAGTTGGTAGTTTGTGCTCGACCTGTTTAGGTGTTCCTTCTTTGTGGTGTCTTTTCTTAATTAGCGCAATTTTTTCCTGTAAAGAATGAACCAACTAGCCCCTCCCAGATGTCCTGAGTGTTATTCTAGTCACAAGTTTAATACTGGTATAATAAAACTCATCATATGCCTTCAGGGTGCCAAAAAAGCGAGCGGGACTATGCACGGCCTAAATTGTAGTGTCATTGACGTCATGGAAGCGCTTACTTGATCTGCGGGTGTGTATATTTGTGTGTGAGTTGGGATCCGCATTCTTTTAAAGAGAGGCTTCTGTCTACTGAACAGCTTTGGAAGGAACTTATTGTGCAAAGAACCTTGCGCTCTTTACATATCAATTGGTGGGAGGAGCCTTGTCTGTGTCACTTTCTTTAAAGTGTGCATGAGCGTGGAAAGTAGTAGCAGCCGTGGCAATAACCCTCTCAGTGTTGTAGTGCTTTGATAAAGTGCTCACAAAGCATCTTTGCAGAGCAGGTGTGTGTCAGAAATTTTTTTGCGTTTGATGATGCATGACTGAGAGTCAGAAAAAAATACTTTTGTCAGACTAGTCATTTTCAAACAGTGATCATTTCAATTTTTGTTGTAGACTTTTATCAGACCTAGTCATTTGAAACTGTGATCATTAATTTTTTGTCATGTTTAGCATTTCATGTTACTTAGAGTGCAGTTTGCAATTTGAAGATGAGCTCTAGCACAATTACTTTATTTTTATTTGTGATCTGCTCCTAAAGCCAAACAGAAGCCATATATATATTTTAACTGTTGCTTGCTTGCCGGCCAAAGAGAAAGCATCTTACGGCATTCTTTGAATAATGTGCCTAAGATGTCTTGGATAGCTTACTTGTGACTGCCTTTTTGCCCATCAAGCTGCTTCGAGTGTAGCAACTTTTTGCCTAATATAAACATTTGTCACTTAGATAAGCATTTGATTTTAACCTGTGCGATTGTTCTTTTGTGCAATGTTTGAACATGTTTCTGCAGCCACCATTGTATTGTTCTTGCCTCTGTTGAGGCTGTTATCTGTATTTATGTACCTGATTTTAAACTGTGCATCTTCTGTTAAAGATTATTGAACATGCACTGACCTTACTGCCAATATTTGTGTAGCCCAGGCTTTTATATAAGCATTTCTCACTTGAATAAGCAAGCAAGCTCATATTTTAAACTGTGTCATTATTCATTTGTGCAATGTTTTAGCATAGGTTTACATGCTACTATTTACAAATTTGTTCTGAGGGAACTGATACCTGTTCCACAATTTCTGCCTTTGCTCTGTGTCTTTTTCATTATTAATGTCTGTGATACTGTTGTCAGTTCCGAATTTATTATAGGAACACCATTTGTGCCTTGATTTCTTCTGATTGCAAGTTTGAGCATCTATCGTGTGTGAACCATGAACATTTGAGATACAGCTTTGTAGCAGTAAACATAAATATGTTTTTGCTAACTGGCTGCTTAAGTCTTATCACTTTTTATGATAGTCGGCATACCAGATTATTAAAATATGTATAAGCATAGGCAGCTGTGCTCTCCACAAATAATTTTCCTTCTGTGAACAGTGGCCCCACGAGACCTGCGTGTTTTTCATGGCTGTTCTTTTAATTTCACTGGTGATGTAATAAAAACATTTTCGTTGAACTTCTGCCTCCTGCATCATTCATGTGCGAATAACGAGCCGGCGGCCGCTCGTCCCTCTCCCGAATACGTACCAGAGAAAGAGAGCATATTCGGGGAAGCGGGACGAGAAAGCTGGCAAAATGGGAAAGGGAAACAAGGTGAGGGAGGAGGGTATAAAAAATAAAAGAAAAACACATTGGGAAAGGGAACGAAGGTCAGTGAAAAAGGCAAAAAAAAAAGAAAGAAAAGTGGGGATTACAATACAGATTGTAGAAGGTTTCTTCTCTACTTTTCAAGGCCTGCTAGGGTCGTC